>NC_056738.1:548239083-548301583 GCF_019279795.1 Protopterus annectens | reverse complement strand
GAAAACATGACAAATTATAAATGATCATTGAGTCCGGGGGGAAATAGTCCCCCTAATTTGATAATGCGGTATTTCTCCTTATTTTAAAATGGAGTGCCAGACAAGTTTTGTTACCTCTATGTCCCTGGATTTGGTCAATAATGGCAAAGTAAAATCTGGCAGTATTGTGGGCCTTGGACAGGTGGGGTAAAAAGGTCTATACCTCTGCAACTCTTGCCATTAGATCTGCTTTTCACATGCTTAAGTATCAGCAGCATACTTCGGAGGCTATTGTGGCTAAGCTTGGGGATATTCCTACCATGTCGGAGAACAAAGACTTACAAGATTTACTAAATTCTGCCACTCTGGTTAATAAGCATTCTCCTCATTGTGGTTTTGACACCTTGGAGGCTTCCTGCAGAGCAGCAGCCACTGGTTCCATTATTAGAAGGCATGCTTGAGTTAGGGAGCTGGCTCTCTTTGAACCTTTAAAATCTAAATTGCTGAATGTTCCTTTGCGCAGTCAACCTTTTTGGTAACAAGGCTGAGGAGCTACTGAAAAAGTTGGAGGATAAGGTGAAATTTATGCAAGCTGTGAAAGATTTCCTTCAGGTTCAGCCTCGTCGGTTTAGTAGGCATTATCCTTCCAAGAATTGGTCTTTCCCTGATCCTGGCAAGCAGGGTCGCTCTATGCCTAGGGCTTTCAGATCTTCCAGATGGCAGGCTTCTGCCCTTCAAAGGGCTAAACATTGGCATCCTTCAGCTAAATCGGGGAGTTCTAAGCCTGCTTCCCAAAACAAGCATTCTCAATGACTCCAGCCTTCTTGTGCCTATCTCTTCGGGCCCAGGGTTTCCTTCGGTGGGAAGGTTAGCCAGGTTCGCAGGGGTATGGTCAGCCATCACAGACGACAGATGGGTGCTCAACATAGTAAACCAAGGTTACAAGTTTTATTTTCACACCTTCCCTGTTCTTCAAGGTTACCCAGAACTCTCAGAGCAGAGGTAGAGAATCAAATTTCTTCTCTACTATGGGTGCTATAGAGCTAGTTCCTGCAAATCAGGCATGCCTAGGTTTTTATTCAAGACTTTTTCTGGTACCCAAAAACGGGGCACCTGGCGCCCTATTCTGGCTTCTTTTGCCTCTATCTATGCTGACCTATTTATGGGATATCTTGAAGAACAATTAATATACAGTGACATGCATAATATCTATCTGAATTCAATAGACATTTGGAGGAGATTCTTTGACTGTTGGTTAGTGTGGCGAGCGGACAGGCAATATTTGTTGGGAGTTTGTGCAATACCTAAATGACAATAAGTGAGGAATAGAATTCACATTGAATTACGATGTGAATCAGATTAATTTTCTGGATGTTAAGATCATAAGGAATCTAGATGATACACTTAGAACTCAGGTGTTTAGAAAAGTATCCCCAGTAAAAAACCTGTTGTACACTTCATCCACAAAACATCATCCGGAATATACCTAAATCAATTCTTGTGTATTAAAAGAATGTGCTCCACACAGGAGGACTTTATTTCATTTCAGTAGGGTTTGATCTATAGGTTTAAGATCAGGGGTTGTAGACAACAAGATATCCTGTCTGCCAGTAATTGGGTCTCTAAACAAGAGAGAACACAGTTGTTGGAGTATAAAAACAAAACGCAGGATAACACCAAGGATACCATCAGGTTTGTTACAACTTATGGGGAGTATAAAAACAAAACACAGGATAACACCAAGGATACCATCAGGTTTGTTACAACTTATGGGCAGAACATCAACCTAATTAGGGATGTCATATCTAAAAACTGGAAGAGGCCGATGGCCAGTGAGGAATTGTATCCTGCCCTTGGTCCTAAATGCCAGTATTCGTTTCGAAGAGGTAATACATTGTGGACCTGTTTGTCACACTTTAAACATCAAATTACTATTACTGGGGATAAACTGCTGGACTCTTTTTCCATGTGGTCATTGTACCTTGTGTAAGTTTATGCTGAAGTCTAAACAGTTCTCCAGTAAAAATACCAGTCAGGTTTTTGATATTAAATGTAATGCAAACTGTGGAAGTGACTGACTGGGTATTGTATTTGGCAACTTGTACCTGCTTGGTCTTCTACATAAGACAAACTTCTCGTCCTCTTCAGATTAGTATGTCTGAACATCTAAGCGATGTACGTAACAAGAGAATGACTAATGTTCTTTATACACACTGCATTTCCCACGATACTGCCAGATTTTATTTTGCCCGTATTGACCAGATCTAGGGGCACTGAGGTAACAAACTTGGCTGGCACTCCTTTTTAAAAAAGGAGAAATATTGGATTATTAAATTAGGGGGGCTGTTTTCCCCTGGACTCGATGATCATTTATAATTTGCCATGTTTTCTGGTTTATAGGAAGTGACCTAACAGGAGATTTCATGACTTTTTGTAATAATTTTCTGGGATTGACAAGAAGTGATTCAACAGGAAGATGGAAGGGGTTTGCTATATAAATGGACCTTTGCTATTTTATTCATCACTGAAGAAGGCAGGTGTGCTGAACCTGGTATATTGTTGATGTGGCTGAAATAACCAAATAAAATATTAGAGTGCTTAATACACTGATGCTGGCCATTTGTTTTGGAAGGTCCAATCTTTCCCCATGTGCAGGCTTTAGAATTCATTGGAGCTACATTGGACTTGGTCAGTCAGATTGCTACTCTTTCCCATCATCGAGTCCTAACCTTGAGAGATGAGGTGCAAATAGTGTTGAGTCTAGCTTTTCCCCTAGAAAGGCTTATCCTCCAAGCTCTAGGTTCTTTAGCGGCTGCTATTCCACTTTGTGTATGTACCTTTAAGAAGCTATCCAAGGGTTTGGACAAGTTTATAAATACTGAGCACGTGCAAGCCTGCCTGCCATTTTGTAGTAAGCCGTTGAGATGTAAGCATGTATGTATATAAGGTCTGTCTGTTAATCAGTTTGTTTTATGATGCTGTTATCCATCCTGAAATGTTTGTGTATTAAAGCATCTAAACAAAATACCCTGCCTGCTTATCTATGTTAAAGCGGGACGAGTGGCATGGTGTCAGAAGTAGCATGTCTAAAAGGACATGGTGTCTAAAACAACTTGAGGCCAGGATGGAATCCATAGTCTTCAGTTTGAGTTTGAGGGGCACCCGGTTGGAACTGGCTGAATATGGAACTGGCGGAATATAAAGGAGTGAATCATCGGTATAATATGCATACTTTGCAAAACAGGCCAGAAATTAATTTCAGGTATTCGACTTGCTCAACGCTATTTCTTTGCAAAATATGAAATGAGGCTTACAGAACACTCTCTAAACGATATTCACATAAACCGATATGCCCGATATTGATAAGAATATTCAAATTACTGTGGAAAATGTTTGAAATGAAGTCCGAATTTCATAAAATGAGGAAATGACCGCATTTTTGCTGAGCATGTATTTTTCGTCTTAATCAAAGATGTCCGAGTCATCAGAAGTGTATAAAGTGTTTGCATGTTTGTGCAGTGTTGCAGTAAAGTTATTTAGCAAAATACAGCCATTACAAAGCAAATTTTGCAGAGTATAATATTTCTGAGTTTATTGTGCATGTGAATGTTATTACAAGCTCACAGAACAGTTTGTACATAATTACAAAGGGCCACATTTTCACTGTGTTTGTGGGCGTAGCGGCCGGATTTTGAAAACCCAGTGCACTTGTGTGGCAATAATATTGTTGCGAACTGGAGAGTGTTTGAGCAAGGGTACGATATTTTCATACAGGCTGCATTTTCTGATAAAGATGAATGTACAAAGGCATTCTACTTAATTTAGCTGGGTCAGAAGCCATTGAAAGGAAATGTTCATTTGTGTATGCACCTGTTATCTATACAGGAGAGGGGGAAATGCATCCTATTGTTGTACCAGCTGAGTCAAGGGAGGACCCTGAGTGCTTAAAACGTAAATTTAGAGACGTGTAACCCCCAGACAAATGTTACAATGGAAAGGCACTTATTTTCTACAAGGGATCAAAAGCCTGGTGTAACTTTTGCAGCATATATATCCGATTTGAGAATTAAAGCTAGAATATGCAAATCTGGTGATTTATGGGATGAGTTGATTAATACCACACACAAGTCTGTCCTTTAAGATGATGCTGTGTGAAAGATTTTGCTTCTTGACAGTGATTTAACTTTGAATAAGGCCATTGAGAGTTGTCTGGTATACGAGCTCACAGAAGAGCACACAAATATGCTTAGAAATGAGAACAGTTCTAGAAGGCACAGTGATGAAGCTCCTGTTAGTATGTAGCGTGTAGTTAAAAGAAATGGGCCCAAGCACATGGCAGGAACTGTAGCCCCTGCAGCACTCACTGGTAAACTGCCGAACTTTACAGCAAGTGCCAGAGTTCGCACAGACTCAGTGAAGCATAAGAGTGAGTCACCAAACTCAAAGCATGGGCTTCAACCCAGTTTCATTGCCAGCTTTCGTAATTGTGGTAGAAGCCATGAATTTAAAAGGGAAAAATCTTTAGCTTTTGGTCAGCAGTGCCACAAATGCAGTAAATGGAATAATTTCAAGTGGTTTTGTAAATCAAAAGGCCTGCATTCTTTTATTGAGACAACATTTTAAGAAATTAGTTTATCAGTTAGAAAGCTGCAACCCTACGCTTTATGTTGATGGTATGTCAGTGCTTCGTGAAACGGTTAATGCATTAGATTTAAGGGCAATTGGTCGACAGTAGAAACAGATGTTTGAGTGGAATGTCAACAACATTTGGTATTAGTAGACTCTTACTCTTAATTCGTTTGTGATTGACCTACTTTCTAACCTAGCATCCAGTACTGTCATTACTAAGATGAAGTGGTATTTTGCAGTGCATGATAGTCAGCACAAAGTTATTAATAACAATGGTGCCCAGTTTACAAGCCAACAGTTCAAAAGATTTGCTGAAGAATGAGACTTCATTCATGTCATGGGTAGCCCTGAGTACCTGCAGTCAAATAGTTTGACAGAACGTTCAGTTCAAAGTGCAAAACGGTTACTAGAGAAGTCAAAACCAGCCAGTAGTGATGCTTTCCTGAATGTCTTGAATCTCGGAAATGTTCCTTGTGATAAACATCTTGGTTCACCTGCCTAGAGACGTCTGTCGAGACAAACCAGAACCACATTACCAATCAGTAGTCAATTGTTGGTTCAATGCGTCAAAAACAGGTCAGAGAAAGCCAATCTGTTGAAGCTTTTAACCCAGAAGTCCTGCTATGATAAGACCAGCAACCCGCTCAATCCATTACAAGAAGAAGTGCTAAGGATGCAAATGTCCAGAGGTTATGATCGGATTGGTGTCATAAATATTTTCCCAGAGCCGAGATCATACATTGTGGAATCACAAGGAGCAGACTTTAGGTGGAGTAGGAAACATTTGAGCCTGGTGTCCAAGCCTATGCCACAGTACATAGCTTGCAAGAAAGACTCTCTGTCTCAGTGAGTTGTCCAGTGTTCCAGTTCCAGGGGAAGTTCCAGAGAATATTCCCATTCCTGTGACGAATCAGTAAGTTCCTGATACGAGTTATTCACCGAACTGTCCCTGTTACTAAATTCAGTGCAGATTGTTGAGTTACAAGATTTGGTTGTATCTCTAAACTATGTAGCAAATACACGGCAACTTGGACATTAACATTGTGTTTAATTTTTAATGTCTATAGTAATGCATGTCTAATTCTGATATTGTTTTTACAAAGGGCAATCTTTTTAAGAGGTAGGATGTAGATCAGTGTATATGTACCTCTAGGAAGCTAACCAAGGTCTTGCACAAGTGTATAAATACTGAGCACATGCGAGCCCAACTGCCATTTTGTAGCAAGCTGTTGAGGTGCAAGTATGTTTGTATACAAGGTCTGCTATTAATAACTTTGTTTATATTTTATGATGCTGCTGTCCATCCTGAAGTGTTCCTGTATTAAAGCATCTAAATGAAATACCCCGCCTTTTTGTTATCTGTGTTGGAGAGGGACAAGTGATGCACTAGTTCCTCTTGTAAGATATTTTATGCAAGTCCTTCAATGGACTCTAGCTGCTCAATGGACTATACTCAACTAGCCTCTGTTCATATCAGGTCAACTCCCATTTGCAGAAGGCATCTTTAGTAGTGGCTCCTGTCATACCTGAAATTAGACAGAGACCTTTCCTCTTCCCACTCCCCTCTGCCATGGTAACCACGGATGCTTCCCAGTTGGGGTGGGGGGGGGTTACAAGGGGAAGATGGTCCATGGTACGTGGATGCCCATAGATACCAGATTGCATGTCAGTGTTCTGGAGATGAGAGTTGTCCTTTCGTTGCAAGTCTTTTAGGACTTTCTTCCACTAGAAAAGATTGCGATCCATACCGACTCAAGTCATGTGGAACATCAACAAACAAGGAAGAACCCACTCTTATCTACTGTGCAGAGAGGCAATGAGGGTTTGGGAATTGGCAATGTCTTGGAACAGCTTTCTGCTTGCAGAAATCGAATGTCCTGGGAGATGAGCTCAGCAAGTCCATTCTGACTCCTTACGAGAAGTCCCTCAATCAGTAGCGGACTTTATCTTCAGCTATTGGGGCCAACCGTGCTGCAACCTATTTGTATCCCCCCAGAACAACAGTATGTGCAGCAATTATTTTGCTCTGATCGCCCTTCTGGGGGAGGCCCCCAGAGACCCTCTGGTTCACGATTGGCCCCCTGGTCTCCTCTATGCTTATCCCCCACTGCCTTTGCTTTCTGGAGAAACTTTGGAATCCATGTCTGAACTCCTCAGTAATCCTTCTTGCCCCTTCTGTTCTCATCACATGTGGTTCCTGTTCCTCTGGTCTCACCTGAAGTATCCTCCATGGATTCTGGAACCCAGACAGGATCTCCTTTTTCACCTCCTAGAGAGTTATCACCCCAACCTGATGTCCCTCAAATTGACAGCTTCGTTTCCCCACTTCCAGTGATCATTCGAGGTTCCAGACTTGTGTCCCCAGTCCGGGACATTATTTTGGCTTCTCATAAAAACGCTAAGAAAGTTTACGGTAGCAAATGGAAGAGGTTTGTATTCTGGGCTTCAGAAGAAAACATTGATCCCTTTTCAGCACCTTTTTCCTGATGTTTTGCTTTTCCTTACATCTGTTTTCAAAGATGGAGCTAGTTTCTCCACCATCAAACTCCATTTAGCGGCTATCTCTAATTTTCATTCTGGCAACATTCTCTGCTGCCCTTCAGCCTCCATACTATGCAAGGCCCTTTTGAAAGGGGTCTTTCTTCTCAGACTGCTGGTAAAGGACCCCCCTCCACCAGAGGATCTCACTATGGTTTTGCAGAGCTTAATTCACAAACCCTTTGAATCAGTGGGTGACTGTGACCTAAAGTTTCTTTCATGGAAAACTGTTCTTGTTGCCATCACTTCAGCTAAGAGAATATTGGAAATTCAGGTCTTATCCACTAAGCCACCTTACATACTTTTCTACAAGGATAGTGTCTCCCTTTGTACAAAATTCCTTTGCTGAAGGTGCTACAGAGGCCAATCTTAACCAGACCGTCCAACTTCCAGCCTTCTTCCCTAATTTCTCCATTGATGGAGAATGATTGATGTCTCTCTATTCCTATGTTGCAGTATTCTTGGTGTGGGATTTCCCACCTCAGGCGAACTATACGTCGGCTCCTATGCAAAAGCTTCAGCTTGGCTGTTGTAGTTGTGTGGGATGTCACACATAGGGCCATAAACCAGGGACTTTAAATGTGACGTCTTCACACACAGACCCCAAAACTTTTCAGCCGCAGGCAACCGACTAATCATATGCCTCGCAGGAGAATGATTTGTTACATTCATTGGATGTTACATTTACAGTTACATTTTTAATTGCGCAGGACCAAGCCCTTTCAGAAATCAGTTCAGTTATTTGTTTCCTTCTTTGCTATCCATCTAGGTCAGGCAGTTGAAGGTTACTCTTGCCAAGTGGATTGCAGACTGTATCTCCTTCATTTGATGAAAATGGTTTGCAACCACCATGCCTCCCCAAGGCCCACTCCACCAGGTCTATGTCCACCTCATCTGCCTTCTCTTCCAGGGCCTCATTAGATGATATCTGTGCTGCAGCCAGTTGGTTTAAGGCTCACACATTTGTATCACATTATAAATTGGATCTTGTTTCCCGGAGCAGGTCTTCATTTTGTTTGGCTGTGCTCTGGCATATCCTTCCTTAAGATCACCCAGGAGTTGTGTAGCTGAGGACTCTACCCATTCGTGAGGAGGAATGAAACAGACATCAGATTTATTAGTTATGTACTTGATATCTATGTTGACTTGTTTCATTCCTCCTCACCTTCCCAGCCAGAGAAAATTATGTTTATTGAGCCTCTGGTCAAGGAGACGTATGTGTGTATGTATGTATATGTATATATATATATATATATATATATATATATATATGTATATGTATATGTATATATATATATATATATATATATATATATATATATATATATATATATATATATATATATCTTCTGTCCTTTGCTTTGCTATCTATGGGTGGCAAACCTGATGTGAAGAATGTGGGCAGAGTGCAGGGCATTGTTGGGTAGTGGTAGGAGCTTGAGACTTGGATCCTAGTCTGAAAAAATGTGGCAGAGTCTGATCAGAGCACAGATCTATAACCTATTCATGAGAAGAAATGAAAGAAGACAACAGAGATACCAAGATCTGATGGTATACTAGTCACTATTTATCACATATGGGTCCAAGATCAGACATCGGATCCAAGCCGGCACACTTAGACAACAGTTTAGCTCAAGCTCCTTCCCTCCCATAATGCACTACTGCCCTCTAACCCCTCAGATCTCATTTGCTGTGTGTACCGTCCAGGCTCAGATTGCTCAGCTCATCGGGTTTATCCAGGTTTCTGTTAAGTTGGTTTTATTTTATGGGGTGGGGTCCCTTTTTTCTGACTATCTTGTTAGAGTTCTGTAGTAGAGATCTTAAATAGGTAATGTTTGATAATTTATTGGTGTTCCATATTCACTTTCCCCTCTCGTTGATTCTTTTGTGTTTTGGCAGCCTTTTTCGCAGATCATTTAGTATAATAGAACATTTGTTTATACCTTTAGTTGCATTTATTGGTATTTTTGTTTTATCTCTATCTCTTGGGTCTGTTAGTGTGATTTTTGGGTAGTATGGACATTAGTGTTCTTTATCTTTGTGCCTGTTTGTGTGACTTCTCATTGGATTTTTCCTTCTAGTATTGGTTGCCTTTTCCTTTCTCTATGTTGGAGAAACCTTTAGGTTTTAAGAGATGCTCCTCATGTTGTCGGATTATGCCTGCTTTGGACTCGCATGATGACTGTCTATTGTCTCGGTGCCGGCTGTCTGGAGGTTGAATGCAGCTTTTGTGCCACATTAAACCCCAGAGCTTTGGTCGACTGCTGGAATAAGTTGCTGTTAAAAGGCTTGGTTCAAGGGGGGGGGGGGGTCCCTTGGTCAAAGAATCTTTGACTAAATCGGGTCCCTCTGGCCATAAGAGGCTTCCCCTTTGTCTTCAGAGGAGGCTCCTTCTAAGAAATGTAGGCTGTCTGATCCCAGATGCCCAGATACAACTCCAGCCTGAGCAGTGTCTGATCAGAGGACCTGTAGAGAATTGACACCTGGATCCAAGGCCTTTGGTTCCAGGCCTTTGGATCCGAGGATCCTTCAGTCGACTTCCAAATCCAAGGCTCCTGGATCAGAGCCTTCAGATCTGAGCCAGACCAGATTTGTCACGGATATGACCCTTTTGGATCCGAAGGATTCGAGGGTTCCTTCCTCAGATCTGATATGGTCGGATCCGAGATTCCTTGTGGGATCCTATTATTGTGGAGGATCTTCCTTTGGAAGGGGATCATTTGTTTACCCCTCCGCCCAGGGCTCATTCTCCAGTCTATCGGAGAAGATCCTCTGGGTCCCATCACGGGTCTCCAGCCAGGGCTTCCATTTCCTCCCGAACCACCAGAAGCATACATCCTTCTGACATGGACAGGATGATGCAGTCCTTTTTGAATGCTCAAATAGAGTTGGGGCTTTTGGCTTCTCCATCCCAAAGGCTTAGGTAGCCTTCTCCCACTCCCCACCTACCTTCTCATCTGACCTCACAGGGATTGGACTTAGGGGAACCAGTGTGTGGTGTGGAGGTGGTGGGGGTTTCTGGAACTTACTTTGTTCCTATCCCATCAGAGTCTATGGCCAGTTCTGTTCCCTTTCTCCCAGGACAGGCATGCCACCAGTCCGGGTTGTCACCCCGGAGTCCACGGGGGCAGGTCCGGGCTTGTCATACTGCTCTCTGCCCCTTGGTGCTTTGACTCTTGATAGCTCCGGACCAGTCTATTCTGGAGGGTTGGAGGTATTGGCGGGGTCTGCTCCTTCCTCTGTTATGGTATCAGCAGGGGAGGGGAACGAGGACTCATCTGGTCCCTCCTCCTTCCGAGCAGTGGAAAGATCTCTCTCTGCTACCCAGAGTAGCCTCTCCTGCTCGCCGTGCTTCATCCCAGCCCCAGGATTTGGGTGGACCTTCCCATCCTGCTCCTGGTCAGCCTGCCTGAACTAGCCTCTGTGGGGGTTACTCCCATAGGAGTCCCCTCCTCTTATGAGTCTTCCTCTGAGCCCCCTGTGGAGGAAGTTCCTTGGAAGAGGACATTTAAGAGGAGACATCTTGTCTACCCGATGGAGTCTGTCACTGAGGACACTGATATTGATGAAGGGGATGGGTCCCCAACGTCCCTGCCTCATGATGCCCCCTTTGGGGACATACTGGAGATTTTGAAGGCCAAGGGCAGTTGGTCTGCCCAGCCCAATCCTCTGAGGAAGCAGGGTTTCTGGAGGCTTTTGGGTACAGGCCCATCTCTTTCTTGGGTGTCCCCCCCCTCCCCGCTGACCCCTTGATCATCCTCGTCGCCAGCAGTGCTTGGAAGGAACCCAAAACAGTGGAGCCAGAACCCAAGAGAGCAGACAAGTTTTTGAGCCCTCCATTGGACAAAGGTCTTTTGGACCAAGGCAGTCCCAGTTGATCCGATTGTGTTGGGTGCTGCCTATCTTCCCAGTCGTGAATCAAGAGCATTGGACAGATTCAGAAAGTGGACATTTCACTTCAGCTTACTTTAGCCTGCAAGCATTAAACTATCGGACTCATTTCACCCATCTTCAGAGAGACTTGATAAAGGAGCTTACCACCTCCCTGTCTGAGTCCATGCCTGCGGAGGACATCAAGACCATTTCTCCCAAGCTGGCAACTCTTACGTCCATCGCTAATTCGTTCATGAGGTTGATATCCAATGCTGCTGAGGGTTCCACATGGGTGGCGGGCACAGGCATTGCCATTAGGTGTCATGCCTGGCTTAGGTTATGTGGTTTTGTTGGGGCCCTTAAAGCATTGTTCAGCAGTGCCCCCTTCGATGGTTCAACCCTGTTTGGACCAAGTGTTTAGGAAACTTTGACTTACAGTGAGCAAGAAGGGAACACCATGTTGGCCATAGGGATCAAATTCTGTACTCCCCAGAGGTTATTTTCCAAGACCCAGTGAGGGAGCAAGATGATGTGGTTCCGCAAGTTATAATCTCCCTTTCTGGAGGCACAAGAAGATTCCCCTTCCAGGTGACGGGCGAGCGGGTTCAATGGTCGACGGGCGAGCGGGTTCAATGGTCGACGCCGCCCTACAGGCAGATGAGGCCCGCAAAATAAGGGTTCCAGTAAGCCCTTTTAATACCCCTTAGGCATTGCCCGACTGTCCCTCCCTGGAGGCAGTTGGGGGACAGTTAACTTTGCACCCTTTAGTGTGGGCAAACATCACATCCGATCAGGGGGTGCCAAGAGTTATATCCCGGGGGTTATTTTATTCCTTTTTCCGACCACCCACTAAGAAACAATGCCCAGACGTGCCACCTGGTCAGAGAGAAAGTTGGCCTACTTATAGGTATCCAACCTCATCTGAAAAAGAGCCATCCAAAAGGTCCCCACAGGGCAGAGAGGATTCGGAACCTACTTCTGCTTCTTTTAGTTACCCAAGAAAACAGAGGACATGCATCCAATTCTGGACCTCAGTCAGCTGAACCTGTCAGTCAAGAAGTCGAAGTATTGGATGGTCACTGTACAGTCAGTTGTGCCCCTCCTGCACAAAAACAATTGGATGTGCTATATGGATGTCCAGGATGTGTACTATCATATCAAAATAGACAGTTGGTCCAGGAGATTTTTCTGCTTTCGCATAGGAGCTGATCACTTCCACTTCCAAGCCCTGCCTTTTGGACTCTGCACAGTCCCCCTGGTGTTCACCAAGTGTATGGCAGTGATGGCAGCTCATCTCAGGCTGCAGGGATTCCAGGTGTTTCCCTATCTCGACGATTGGCTCCTCACTACTCCCACACAGCATCAACTGGTGGAGACAACACACTTTCTTCTCTCTCTTTGATCAGTTGGAGATAAGTAAATCTTGCCAAGTGTTCCTTGTCCCCATCCCAACAGCTGGAATTCACATTTCTGCTGAATAGTTGCATACTTCAGCTGTTTGGTTACCCATAGCTACATCAATTTTATTGCAAGCTGAGAAGTACAAGCTTGCAGTGTTATAAGATAGTACTGCATTTTATTTTTTTCTGTTTATTGTTTCATTGAATATTGTGTTAAAAATAGTACTGCATTTATCTGCTAATTTATTTGTTCACTGAAAATTGTGAGCACACTCTCTCTGCAGTTAGTTTATTCTTCTCACTTCATTGATATTCGGTGTAGAAGTCTTAGCCTAGAGGGTTTCTCTGTGCCTTAAAGTCTTTAGTCCCTTATCTCCGAAATTATTTCTGCTGATTAGTTGCATACTTGAGCTGTTTGGTTAGCTTTTACATAGCTACATCAACTTTATTATTTCCCCACCCACCTTCCCTGTTCTTGTTGTGGTATTAATCTTGGTGGCTTTGGAATTGACCGCCCCTCCTTTAAATTTGTGTTCGAACACTCCTCCTGGGCCCTTCTCATTTGCTCACTCAACAGAGTATAGTGAGATAATATTTTGATTACAGACACTCCTACCATTCCCATCTGTTCAACTCTATCCTACATTAGTCTCATTTGCTCATCCTGCCTAATACAGAGAGAACATTTGAGTAGGCATACCCACTAAGGCCCTGAATTGTCTGATTGAAGACTGCTGGAACAGGGCTCAGTTCTTAGGTTTTTTACTGGTTAATTAGGTAATTTGTTTAAATCAGTTTGCTTGTTTTCTATTGTGTGTATATATATATATATAATGTGTGTGTGTATATATATATATATATATATATATAAAACAAATTTGCACTCATCTGCTTTTACTGTATTTGTGTTCTTCCTACTTTTATTATCTTATTTTGCTTTTGCCTCTTCTTAAAAGTACTCATTTGTGTTTATTCTGCTGCATTTATTACTGCTTGGTAGTAGCCTGATTAAATTGTAAGTGTTATTCTAAGTCATTTGGTTAAAGCACTTGGCCTTCAGACCAGTTGTTTTACATTAAAATGTTTGTGGTCTGCACTGTTGTGGCAGGACAGGTAGCTTACATCCTTCTGAGTTGGGAATGGCTAATTGAAGGCTTAGTGTCTGTTATTCTAAAAGTGTATTAGTTATGGTTTAAGCACTTGGGCTCCAGGCCAGTTATTTTACATTAAGAAGGTTTGTGGTCTGCACTCTTGTGGGAGGAGAGGCTAGATTCTACCCTTATGAGCTGGGAATTTCTGGTTAAAGACTTACTGTGCCTGCTTATTTGAACTATTTTTCTGATATTGGTGTGCCTTGTCTGCTGTAGCATAGACTAGATTCAGGTCTGCTGAATCTAGCTTTGTATAACCTGATCACTAATCCAGGCCATCTTTTTTTGGAGAAGGTTCCACTGCATGCTAGTGGCAGGAGTGTGCAGTTAGAACTTGTCAGATTGAAGACTGCTGGAACAGGGCTCAGTTTTGAGTTTTTTTATTGGTTAATTGGGTAATTTTCTTTAAATCAGTTTGCTCGTTGTCTGTTAAAAATGCACTTTACTTATCTGCTTTTACTATAATTGTGTTTCTTCCCACTTTATTACCTTATTTTGCTTGTGCTTCTTCTAAAAAGTACTCAGTTGTATTATTCTGCTGCAGTTATTACTGCTTGGTAATAGCCTGATTAAATTGTAACTGTTATTCTAAGCCTTATATCCACTGTATACGATACCCCAAGCCACGAAAAAAAATGTGAAAAAGGATTTTGATGATGACAGCAGTAACTGTGGTGTCATTGGTAATTAATACTTTTCCCTTCTGCCATAATTTTGTCAGGAGCAGCACTTTCAACTCTAGGTCTTGGATTCTTTTTTGTAGCCAAATTTGGAGCACATACAGTGTTTCCGTTCAGTTAACAAATCATGCTGTAGAGTACCAATCTAGGTCCTTATATGTACTTTTTTCAAGAAGTTAATTTAGTCTGTTCCTCAGAGTTCCTCCGGTATAGCAGAAAATCTTGGTAACCATTTGAAATGTTGGGACCCACTAGAGCGAGTCCCGAAATATGGAAATTGAATGGCCGAAGGATCAAACTTACATATACAGAGTCCGAGATGCCATTTCTCAGGATGTTCCCTTTTCTTCAGGGTATGGTGGTCTTGTAGTTGGTATATATATTTGGGTTTTGTGGGGGTATGGAGGGAGTTGTCTTCCCTGTAAAAAGAAGTTTTAAGGAAAAAGTGATTTTCCAGATTTGCTCTTCTCCGAGTTTTCGGGCGGCTGCGGTGGTGTAGCGGTTAGGGTTGCCGCCTCACAGCAAGAGGTTCTTCGGTTCGATCCTTGACTGGGGTGCCTTCTGTGTGGAGTCTGCATGTCCTCCCCGTGGTCACGTGGGTTTCCTCCGGGTACTCCGTTTTCCTCCCACATCCCAAGGACATGCTGAAGGTGGATTGGATACTCTAAATTGGCCCTAGGCATGAGTGTGTGCGTGTGTGTGCCTTCTGTGAAGGTTGGGCGCCGGGCTGGCAACTCACCACAGTAAAACTCCACTGCCAATCATGAGCGGGCAGGTGATCCACTGTGGCAACCCCTAACCGAGAAAAGCCGAAAGAAGAAGATTCTAAGCCTTTTAATTTAAGCACTTGGGCTTCAGACCAGTTGTTTTGTGGACTGCATTGTTGTGGCAGGACAGGTAGCTTACATCCCTAAGTTTGGAATTGCTGATTGAAGGCTCTGTGTCTGTTGTTCTAAAAGCGTATTAGTTCTAGTTTAAGCACTTGGGCTTCAGGCCAGTTATTTTACATTAAGAAGATTTGTGGTCTGCACTGTTGTGGAAGAAGAGGCTAAATTCTGCCCTTCTGAGCTGGGAATGTCTGGTTAAAGGCTTACTGTGCCTGCTTATTTGATCTGTTTCTTTCTGAAATTTGTGCGGCTTGTTTGCTGTAGCCCAGAAGTTAGTAGTTTATTGGCCATTTTGGGCTAATTTCTTTCATTTCCTTGCTATAAAAAATGCATTTGCGTTGTTTTGCGCACCAGGCAGCGCCGGTTAGCTAGGATTAAAATATTCCCAGCTCCATGAAGTCTACTCTTCAATCTTTCCTTTGGAACTAGGCAAACTTTCAACTTAAGCACTCAAACCATTCATTTCACAGCCCAGCACTTGCTCAAAACTCATAGCAAGCACTAATTATCCCTAGCCCTAGACACCCTATACTGTCCAAAAGGACAAGGCTTCTCTATTCATCCCTACCAGCCAATCAGTAAAATAGCTCACTTTACCTATTCAGGCAGACGTTGTCCTCTTCGATTCCCAGCTAACGCGTCTTCTGTATGGAGACATGCGTGAATGGGCATACCTTCGTTTGAAGGTTGTACGGCTGTCAACTCTGCACGCAAAAGTCTACTGCCAATCATTAGCGGACCGGAGTTCCGCTGTGGCGAACCCTAACTGGGAAAAGCCGAAAGACACAACAACCTATTCAGGCATGTCCAAAGGGCAGTTTCAGGCATACTCTCCTGTCCAACTGGTGAATCTGGGCATTTTTAAGCAATGTTACAACTGCCTCATGTACACAGACAACCCTCTCCTCCCACCACCAAACACTAATATATGCGAGAGATGCAATTATACAGCCAAACTGGAGGCAAAGCTCTCTCAACCCAAGAATGGAGCCGACTGTCAAGAGGAGAAGGAAAATACTTGCAACACACCGCCAGTCTCGCATAGACCTACTAAACCAACACCGGCAAATAACACACATAAATACACGAAAACATACTCGGAGGCTCTAAATAAAAATCTACAAAAGCAACAGAGACCTCCAAAGCAGACACCCAAGCAACCTCCACACCCCATTACAAACCATGAGTTTTGTCTGTGTCACCTGGTTGTTGAGATATTTAGAAAAATGTGAACATTATATCTGTATAAATTAATATCATAAAAACAACAGTTAATATCTCTACCTGCAATAGACGGGGGACAACTATTAATGCAGTTGAGTTTTCCCATGTGTAAGTTTTAATGTGAAATCTTTTAAAACCTTATCCGTAGCATGGTTTTGGAATGATTGATGCAAATATGAACAAGCAATATTTGATGCCTAGAAGCGTCAGTAGGCATTAACTACAGATGCACCTGGAGGCATCACTCGGATGTAATGAGTGAACGTCATTTGGGGAAGTCAGTAACAGCACCCAACATAGTCTGCAAACTTAGTCAGCCACAGCCCTTTTGTCTTTGCCTGGACCTCTGAGAAGTAAATGCCAAACAGTAGGTATCCCACGACATGATCATCCAGGGCCTTGGTGACAGTCTCAAAGAAATCAGCCAGGTTCAACATGCAAGATCTGCCCTGGACTAAACTGAACTGGGTGGGGTTAAGTGCTTGGAGATTTTCTATGTCCTTGTTTGAGATCCATAATACACTACATGGCTTTACAGATCAGACTTGTCAAGCTAATGGGGCAGTAGTTTCCAGGGTCAGTAGTGGCAGCACCTTTGTGCAAGGGGATGACTACGGCAATTTTCCACTCTGCTGGAATGAAGCCTGTCCTTAAGTTATGGTTAAATAGGGCGCTCAATGGCGAAGCTAGTTCTTTCTGGAGATGGTGCAGAATACAGCCTGGGATACTGTCAGGTCCCATGGAAGCTGTGTTCTATGCCTTGGTGCGTCTTTTTGTGGCTATTACGTTGGACTTGATTTAAGATTCAGTCTTGGATTACAGTATGTCTATTCAGAAGACAATACGTTTCATATGCACTGTTGAAGTAATTTATTTGCCATTTGCTGCTCAAATACCATCAACTGTTTTTAGTTTTTTTGGAATGAGGTGTAGCCTGTTAAGGCAGGGGTGCTGCACAGATGTCTGCAATTTCCAGTGCGAGGAGAGCCTCCAGTGAGTGCATTTTCAGGTTAAGGCTCTTAGTGTTAAGTAGCATGACCTTCAAATTGGTTTTTGACAGATCTTTTATGTTGGAAGATTTGTCTTTGGGACATTGCCTAAAAAGGCACAATGGGGAAGGCAAGAGCCTTGGCCAGAATCTGGAATCCCAGGAGTGACAGGTGTAGGCCATCTTGGGCAAAGCATCGAGTCTGTCATCCCAGGCAGACAGATACTGGATTCCCTTGTAATGACACCAGAAACTAAGCCAGTTGTTGGCCTTTTTTTTGTTGGTATTGTGGTATCATTCTTGGTGAAGGTAGGATTCTGCTTAGAGCTAGGGTCCTACCTGCCTAGGACACATACTATGAGAGCTAAATCAAGTCTCTCTTCATATAGTCCAGGGAGAGGTACGTTTCAAGTCATTCACACCAACATGGACAGTGAGAGAGTCATACTTCTACCTGTTGTGGAGAGACTTAAGTGCATGCATGATGTAGTGGATTCTGACACTTGAGAGACAACTTACCGTGACCACCACCTTGTCGAGCCTGGTGAGGGGGACATTGGTGTCTCTCACAATTGAGTCGCCAATGACTATTATGTTTGGTTTATTGTTGTGCCTTATGAGCTATGTTTGTGAGACACTGGTAAGTTGTCTGCTGTTTGTGATGTGTTTGGTGCATGTGGAAGGTTTGTGAGTGTGTTTTGGAAGTCTCTGCTGTTTAAGTTTTTATTGACACCTGTGTAGGCGGGCGGGTGTTGTCCTTGGCTAGGTGATGTGGGTGGTGGTATTTGTGCTGGCAATCTCCTCTTTGTCAGGGGTACTGACTGGTGCAAGAGAGCATGGATTCCAGATTACTGATGTAGATACATTTCTCGCAAGTAGAAGAATTATGTGCTAAGAGAACATGAGGCAGTTGCTACACTACCTCACAATGCCCATGTTGACCGGGCTGGCAGGAGAAACTTATGGGAATTGACCAGACAGTGTTCTGAATACTTGGGCAGACTTATGGAGAGAGGGCTTATCCACATGAGTGTACACCACAAAAACCTTCTTTAAATGTAGAACTGGCCTGAAGCCCAAGTACTAAAACTAAGAAGCTTAGAATAACAGATGAATTTAATCAGGCTACTTGTAAGCAGTACTAAATGCAGCAGAATAAAGGCTCTTGAACATGTAAGAGCAAGCAGCAATGCAAAGTAAGGTAATAAAGTAGGAAGAACACAATTACACTAAAAGCATCTGAATAAAGTGTGTGTTTTCTTTTAAAAGAGGGAAGAAACAGAAGATCATTTAAGATTAAGAAACTAAGGGGATTGTCTCTCCCACATGCTCTCTCTGTACACATTAGAATGAGCTGATGAGATGGGACTGGAAGGAGTTTCCAAAATCAGAGAAGCAAAGGGGGGGGGGGGGTAGTCCTTCCCAAATGATCGCACTGTACTCAGAGGGAGGAAATGAGATGGAACTGGGAGGAGTGTCCAGAATCAAATTTACAGCAGGGGCGGGCAGTTCCAAAGCCATCAAGTTTAAGAATACAACTAAACTTGGGCGGAAGGGTGGGGAAAAAACAAAATGCAGACAGACCACCACTATTCAGTGAAGCAAATAAATAAATTCAGCAGTTTTGTTGACTATCAGTGAAACAGAGTGCAAAAACATATACTTGTATCAGCTTTGTATATCCAGATGTTTATAGAATCAATCACAGCCAGCTACAAGGAAGCAGTTCTGATAGTGATTTCCTGTTGCAAGGTTTTGTTGTTGTAATAATTTTCCTTTAGATCGGGAGTAGGACTGAAGAATATTGGTTAGAGTAGGACAGTTTTTGTGTATGGTAAGTTAGACTAGTAATAAGCAGTGTGGTAGTTCAAGCTTGGTTTAGTTCCCTTAGTGCAGGATGGTGGTGTGTTGCAGAATGCTGACTGACTGTGAATTTTATAACATTGCTCAAATTTTGATAGCAATGTGGGTTGAAGGTTGACCGATACTGAGGCTGCATATTGAAGAGAAGGCATTGTGTGTAGTTGCTATTAAATTTCTTGTTGTATTGGTGAGGTAGGCATTAATTCTGCATAGGGAAGCAGGTTTTTGATATGCCACAGGAAGATGCTATAGAATCTTGCATAGAATGCCTGCAGGAACTGGAAAACACGAGTTGTGCCCTCAGTTTGGAAGAAAATGATCTAAGAGAAGAGTTACTTGATTTAATAGACAGATGTATCAAGATCAGTGAAAGAAATAGACTGCAAAAAGTTAGTAAAACTCAAGTCAAAATCTGATAAAACAAATGAACACCGTTATTAGGACTGTTCATAGAGATCCATGCCATATAACAGAGGTAAACAGGATACATTACTGTGCAGCTAAATTGATAACTGATAAAGTTCTACCACAAGAACACAGGGTAGTGAGGGAAAGGAAGGTGAGAAATTGAATACTATCATGGAAATATCTAAAAGAAAAAACTGTAAAGCACCTAAGAAGTGTCACTGTTAGAAGACTATAGAAGAGGGAACAGATCAACAAAATACTAAGAAAGATAGATGTGATAAAAGCAATGCACAGTATTAGAACAGATCAGGATCTTCATGCACTATCGCCCATAAACTAAACATTTCAGCACATGTGGAAAAACCTAGAAAATACAAAGATAAATGTAAAGGAAAAGTACACAATAATCAATTTATTGGTGACCAAAAATGTTTTATAGAGAATTGGGAAGTAAGGTAAAAGGAATTGAACGACCACCGAAAAAAGAAGAAATAGATACATTTTGGAGAAGTATCTATGAAGATCCTGTGGAACATGAAAAATATGATAAATGGATAGAGGAACTTAAAGAATGAATAAGAGGTTTAAAGGTAAAGGATATGAAATGGGATGAAGTAACAGAGATTAAAACAAAGTTAAGAAAAGCTTCTAATAAACCCCAGGCCCAGTTACAGTACCTAACTTTTGGCTGAAAGTCTTAACATCTTTGCACAAAGATTTAGCACCCCAAACTGACACCAATGTGGTTAACAACCAGAAAAACAATGCTCCTACTTGAGTGAACTTGCAAGCTACCCAAAAAATTATAGACCAATAACTTGCCTTCCGACGAAATATAAACTATACACAGGAATTGATGGGGCAGCCACGGTGGTGCAGCGGTTAGCGTTCCTGCCTCACAGCAAGAGGCTCTCCGGTTTGATCCTCGGCTGGGGTGCCTTCTGTGCGGAGTCTGCATGTCCTCCCTGTGGTCACGTGGGTTTCCTCCGGGTGCTCCTGTTTCCTCCCACATCCCAAAGACCTGCTGTAGGTGGATTGGACGCACTCAGTTGTCCCTAGGCATGAGCGAGTGCATGTGTGTGCCTTCTGTGGAAGGTTGGGCGCTGGGCTGGCAACTCAACACCGTAAATCTCCACTGCCAATCATGAGCAGACAGGTGATCTGCTGTGGCAACCCCTAACTGGGAAAAAGCCGAAAGAAGACGAGTTTATGGTCATTTAGAAGAAAACTCTGTTATGGCAGTAGAACAAAAAGGCAATAAAGAAAGTCATATGGAACAAAGGATCATTTTGTTAGTCATAGTGGAGAACTGTAAAAAGGGGAAGAATCTAAGTATATCATGGATTGACTACAAAAAAGTATTTGATAGTATCCCACATTCATGGATAAGAGTGCTTAAAAATGTATAAAATACACCATACATTGATCGACTACATTACATGATCATGAAACCGTGGCAGGCCACTTTGCAATTAAGACATGATAAAGGACAAATTATTATTCCAGGGATAAAAATTCAAAGGGGGGTATTCCAGGGTGACTTTGTCACTGCTGCAGTTCTGCCTTGCCTTTAACCCATTAAGCTGTAACAGCTTAAGCCATGGCTATAATTTGGCAATAAACAATAGGGTGAAGACTTCTCATCTTCTCTTTGTCCATGATTTAAAGCTGTATAGCTCATCAGATGAGGAACTGCAAGGCACAACTGCTAGGTGTCAAAACTTTTTCAGATGATACAAGAATGTCATTTGGTCTTGATAAATGTGCAAAAGCAACCTTTAAAGCAGGAAAACTGCAACACCAGGAAAACATCAGGTTGGGACAAGAATGTGATATAAAAGAACTTGAGCAAGGAGTGTGTAAATATTTGGGAACTGATGAAGGATCAACAATAACACACGAACAAATGCTAATAAAACTTAGGAATACTTCAGAAGACTTAAATTAATCCTGAAAACAGCACTGACATCTAGGAACAAAATCCAAGCTATAAACCAATTTTGCTCTTCCTGTCTTAACTCACAGTTTTGGAGTGACAGACTGTCCCCAGAACGTGTTGGATAGATTAGATAGGAAAACAAGAAGGATGCTTACCAAATGATTTATAAAAATCAATGCATACCAAGATTATATATTCCCCATTCTGAAGGAGGGATGGGCCTCCTTGAAATTGATTATATGTATAGATCTGCAATTGTGGGACTCCACACACATCTGCTGACCTCACAAGATCCAAACGTAGTGAAAGTTTTGAAACATGAGGAGAATCAATCTAAGATGACTTCTCTGCTTAATCTAGCAGAAACATATTGGCATGAAGCAGGAATGGAAATCAGACCAGAAGTAGATAAAAATCAAACAGCAGCTGAATGTGCCAAAAAAAAAAGAAAACAAAAAGAATACAAGGTGAAGGACCAGATGAGAAGGCAGGAAGTGTGGAAAATGCATAAATATAAACAAAATATAGAAAACATTTGGAAGAACCTCAAGTTAATCAGGAACGAACGCAGGAATGGTTGAGGAGAGGCGAATTCAAACCAGGAGATTGGCCGCCCAAGATAGTGGGCTGTGTACATGTTGGTTCATAAAGTCCATTGAACATGTGGGATAAACAGATAAATGTAGGTATTGTAAAACCGAATTGGAAACAGTTGCACACCTTGTTGCTGGCTGCGACATACTAATGGCAGAAGGACTGTATACTGAAGGGCATAATAATGTGGCAAGACTGTTGCCATTGGGATTGTGTAAACATGGTATTAAAGTGGCTGAAAAACACTGGAAACATGAGGCATAAAGCATCATAAAAAACAAAGGAGTCTACATTACATGGGATCATCCATTACCAACAGTTCAAAAGACAGATACTAGAAAACCAGATATAGTTTTCCAAGAAAAGACAAAAGTAGCATTGATCATTGAAATCGCCACACCCAGTGACTACAATGTCTTGTGTACAGAGAGAGAGACAAAGTCATAAAATTTCAGGATTTGCAGGCAGAAACGAGAGCAATGTGGAAGAAAGATACCCAGACAATGCCAATAGTAGTAGGAGCAGAAGGTCTTATAAAAAGTCTACAATCGTACTTAGATATTCTATCAGTATATAGAGCTCCGTTACAAATTGCTGGAGGAGTCATTACTGGGCACATTGTGGGAGCTGCGAAGAGGACTGCTGGCTGACATCAAAGAGTGAAACAATACTAATTTCATGAACTTTAATCATACTTTGACTTGGAAATGGGGTCTATTCCTGTCATGGTTATTAGAAACCCAAAAGACTTGGAGAAATTAAAAGAATGGCAGCAGTTGCAGCTCACTTAAGACTGCAAGCATTCTGGGTGTTTCTTTGTCTAGATGACTGGCTCATTACTGCCCCAACCAGGCATCTGTTAGGGCAATCAGGTACTCCTGATTTGCTCTCATTTGAGGATAACCACAAATTAAAAGTCTGACCTACAGCCAAGTCAGAATTTTGAATTTATAGGAGCAGTTTTCAACACTAAGTCAGTGATGGTCTGCACTCTTGAGAGAAGGAGAGGGTATCCGATTACAGGTCCAAAAAGAATTTGCACTACCAAGATTTCAGCCCACTTAATCCTTCAACCTCTAAGATCAATGTCAGCAGCAGGAACTTTAGTACCTGTAGCCAGATTTCATATGAGAAGTCTTCAATGGATGTTAGCAACACAGTGTAGATTCTTTACTAATGCATGTTGGCACAAATACATATCACCCAGGCATGCAAGAGAGCTCAGGTGGTGGATTCGCTCAGGTCAGGTTCCACAAGGCTATCCATTCATTCTCCCTTGGCCCAAGGCCATAGTGACCACAGACGCTTCCCAGTTGGGGTGGGAAGGGCATTGTCTGGGGAAAACCGTCCAAAGGCACTTGGTCCCCCAAAGTGGCCAGATTGCATATAAATGTCCTAGAGATGAGAGCAGTGCTCTTAGCATTGCAGGCCCTCCAGAATGCTCTCCTTTCAGGGACAATTCCTATTCAGTTGGACAACATATCACCTGTTTGGTACATCAACAGACAGGGTGGGACCAGATTATTATACCCCTTGTGTCAAGAAGCACTCTGAGTGTAGTAATGGGCAATTCCTTATAGCAACGTGCATTTCGAGGAAGTCCAGTATATCGTCAAACCACTTGAGTAGGTCCATTTTTCTACCTCATGAGTGGTATCTCAACAAGAAAGTGACAGAAATGATCTTTAGTCAGTGGGGCCAGCCTTGCTGCGATCATTTTGCTTCTCCCCTAAACAGCAAATGCAGGGGCTACTTTGCCCTAATCCCCCTACAGGGTGAATCACTGATTCACAATTGGCCTCCCGGTCTGCTTTATGCCTACCCGCCGATTCCATTAATTCCAAAATTTTGGAAGAAAGGTGCGAGGCTAAAGAGAAAAGTCATCTTTATTGCACCTTACTGACCTCAACAGCTTGTTCCCCTTCTCATCTACTTTACCCATCTTGGATTCTCGATCCGATTCGAGACCTTCTGTCTCGCCTAGCAGGAACAATTCACCCAGACATATCAAACCTCAAACTAACAGCCTGGTTTCTCTAATTCCGTTAATAGCTAGACTATGCTCTCTTCCCCGTCCGCCATATCTTTTTATCTTCCCATAAACCCTCAACACGAAAGCTTTGTTTAAGTAAATGGAAAAGATTTGTTTACTGGGCACAACAAAATCATATTGATCCTTTCTTAGCTCCAGTACAGAGCATACATGAATTTTTAGCTTTACTCTTTATAGAAAGAGCGAGCTCCTCTATTGAGATTCATTTGGCATCAATAGCTAATTTTCATATTGGATTTGAAGATTCTACAGTAGCCTCTGCTAAATGTGCAAAGTGTTCTTGAGAGTCCTCCTTCTTTTGAGAGCATGGTTTAAAGACCCAACTCCACTGTGGGATCTGAACTTGGTACTGCAAGCATTAATACATTCCCCCTTTAAACAAACAGCTTAAATGTGACCTTAAATTTCTTACTTGGGAAACTGTTTTTTAGTAGGCATTACCTCAGCTAGAAGAATTTCAGAAATTAAAGCCTTGTCTTCTAAACATCCCTACTCCCTGCAAGAAAAATTCTGCAGGCCTTGGGCTTCATGGCATCTTGCATACTACTAATACCATTTGCAAAACTGCATATGAGGAAATTACAATGGTACCTAAAAAGCGTATGGACTCAACACAGCCACAGCTTGGAAACAATGATACCTCTCATTCACTGTTTTCAACAGGAGTTTCTATGGTGGTCACAGGCATGTCACCTCAACAAGGGTCAGCCTTTCACCCTACCCCCAGCCAGGCAAACTATGACAAACAGATGCATCGGACTATGCCTGGGGTGCACACATGGCAGGACAGTGCGTTCAAGGCATATGGACTGCAGATCAAAGGAATCTGCACATCAATCAAAAAATAAATGCTAGCTGTAGAAAATGCTCTGACAGCCTTCAAGGACCTCTTACATCCAGGACAGCTTATCATAAGGACAGACAACACCACAGTAATGTGGTACATAAACAAACAAGGGGGTACACACTCCTACCCTCTGTGCAGACAAGCAATGACCTTGTGGAACACAGCACTGGCTTACCAAGTTCAATTACAAGCTCAATTCCTGCCAGGAAAAAAGAACACATTGGCAGACGACCTAAGCAGAAATATCATGGATCCCCACGAGTGGAAACTGGATCCACAAGTATTTGCAATGATAACTCAAAAATGGGGGCTCCCAGACATAGACCTGTTTGCCAGCCCTCAAAACTGTCAGCTAACAAAATTTTGCACAAGGACTTTTCACCATCAAGCTTGGAAAGTGGACGCACTCTCATTCAGTTGGAAAATGCTGACAGTATATGCCTTTCCTCCATTACCCCTTCTCACAAAGGTGCTGCTGAAAGTCAGGATGGAGAGACCCCGAATGATGCTTATTGCCCCATACTGGCCAAGCCAGCACTGGTACCCACTATTAAGGAATATGGCCCAGGGCCCACCATGGATTCTATCACAAATTACCCATCTGCTCACACAGAAAAACAATCAGATTCTACACAGCCAGCTCAAAATCTTAAACTTGGTTGCATGGCAAATCACCTAAGCAACCAGCCAGCTCCTCTCTCACAAGCTGTTATGGATGTTATTCTGGAGGCCCAGCACCAGGAAAGCCTACTCAGACAAATGGAAAAGGTTTTGCGCCTGGAACCAAGCTAAAGGCCATAATACCCTTCAGCCTGACATACCTCAGATTCTGCAATATTTAACTGAGATGTTGCACAAAGGGCTTTCTTTTTCATCTATTAAAATCCACTCTTCAGCTATTTCTGCACACTACAACACGGATCCTCCCTTATTTTCACATCCACTCCTAAGGCAGTTTCTTAGAGGGGCCAAAAACTTTAGGCCTCCCAGGAGAGCACCAGCACCTACTTGGGACCTCAGCTTTGTTCTGGAAAAAACTTACGCTACCTCCTTTTGAGCCAGCTTTCTCAACTGACTTAAAGTTTATATCATGGAAGACTGCCCTGCTGCTCGCAATTACTTCAGCTAGAAGAGTTTCAGAGCTTCAGGCACTAATGGCAGTAGACCTTTCCTCATTTTTCATCAAGACAGAGTTTCTGTACGAACTAACCCCTCCTTTATGCCTAAAGTGGTATCCAGTGTGGCACTAAATCAAAGCATCCATTTACCCACCTTCTTTCCAAATCCACAGAACAATGGAGAAAGACACCTGCATTCCTTGGACATTCACAGGCAGCTACATTACTACTTGGATAAAACTAAGGTTTTCAGAAAATCTGACCAGCTTTTTGTATCCTATGCTACAGCATCACAAGGAAAGGCCATCTCAAAACAGACCATTTCCAAATGGATAGGACATTGCATACGTTTTTGCTACACCACCATGGAAAACCAGTTCCTGCTAGCATAAGGCCCCACTGTACTAGGGCAGCAGCTACATCTACAGCCTTCCTCAGGGGGGTGCCAACCAAGGATATTCTGGAAGCTGCAACTTGGAGTTCAGTACACACCTTCACCAAACATTACTACTTGCCACTTTACTCTAAGACTAGAGCTGGCTTTGCCACTGCAGTTTTGCAGGACCTCCTAGCCTCCTCTAACCCGGTTTGACTCCACCTCCCATCCTTAGCTTTGGGATTCTACCCAAGTGTGATGACTGCAGCAGGGTAACACGATGAACATAGTATAGTTCTGTACCTACCATAAATGTAGATGTTCGAGTGTATACCCTGCTGCAGTCCAGGTTACCCTCCCTCCATCCCCTCTCTAAAACCTTTCTATACCTTAAAATCTGTTACAACCTTTGTGGTGTATTTGCTTATAGCTGGAGGGATATTTTGTTTGCTACACTTTTTATTATTGGTACTATCTACTGACCACCATTTCGGGAGGGGCACCTGACATCTGGGGCAAGAAAAACTGAAGGAAATGGTATCGGATGCATCTCCTATACCCTTGGCGCACTGACGTCAGGGAAGAAGCGACAGCAACTGACGCCGGACCAAGACTTTGGAATTCGGGCCGACTGCGGGACCGCCTGACGGCAGGATAACCCCAAGTGTGATGACTGCAGCAGGGTATACATTCGAACATCTACATTTATGGTAAGTGCAAAACTGTACTTTCTTGGCAATTATTGTTTGTTGAATGGGTAGAGGTTTGAGGGTGTGGTTAAATAAGTATAAATTGTATGATGTGGAGGTGTGTGGGAGTAAGGATTGGGGGGAGAGCTAAGCAGAATTGCCCCCCCCCCCCCGGTTTTGCTGAAACCAGTTAAGTAAGATCTCTGTGTCTTGCTATGTTCCAGGGAATAAAATTCACAGGTTATTTTAAGATGTAAATTGGGTGTGCATGAGTAAAAGTAGAAAATAGGAAAAATGGAGGTGGATGTGCTAAGCTTCTGTAGTGTGGAGAAATGGGATATGGTGAAGAAGCTAGAGGCTTAGCACAGTGCAGGATTGTTGGCAGAGGGGAGAGTGAAATGAGAAGTGTTGTTGGAGAGAAGAAAGCTAAGATAAAGTGGACAGTTGGAAGAGGGATAAGTAGAGTACCGAACTGTGGAGTAGTGCTAAGGATGTAGTGAAGGGATGCTAGAGTAATCTTGCAGTGGAATCGCTAATGGCCTGAGCAAAGAGGATATACTGAATGGCTGCACATTGATATTACAGACCTGAAGTTATAGCATATAAACTCACAAGGCCTATCACCACATTGAAAGAAAAGTTTCCTGACCGACTTAAAACTCCAGAAGCTCCTGCTGGAATATTTTTCTTTAAATAAATGAGCAATGTGTGTGATCATGGGTGTCTCTTGCAGAGATCTGTCCTGAAATAGAGGGACTTTTGGCTGCAGGGAACCCATAAAGCTAACTGTACTGCCTGTTAAAATAATGCAAGAATTCATATTTAAAATTGACTAAAATATTTGTTACAGTTGATCAGAACAGTCACTTGCAGACGAATATTGCATACTTAAGTTGACTTGCAACTGAGTGGTTAACGACAAAGTCCATCATGATTAAGCCAATATATTGTGTTATCTTAATGTAAGTAACATTGAAGAGCAATTGATTTTGCAGTAACAATGTCAATTGTTTTGCAAAAATTGGCAAAACAGGATAATGGTAGAGCAGGTACTCCATTAGTAAGTTATGTAAGAAAATGAACTGAACTGTAATGAGGGCTTAATTATGTCGCACACTACTAAGACTCCTCTGTTCTCTTGGCTTTAGTTTCTTTATTCCCATAGAGAAATGACTGGTAAATCCTGACCTCAGGAATGAGCAGTCCTACTACCGAGAATGGGATCAGTCAAAAGATTTAGGAATATAAAACCATACCGATACGCGGAGTGTAATGGCATATTCAACTGTAGGTCTGGATATAGAGCCACAAGTTTTGTCATCAAATTTATTTCCTCATCCAGACTGATGAATTGATTTGAATTGAATTCATTATTTGACGACTTAAGATGTCCTTCATGGATGCATCTGCAGTCATAACAAGTGGGTTGTCCTGTTGTCAGGCAGCCCTTCAGTCGGCCGGATTCCAAAGTCCGGGTCCGGCTTCGGCTGATGTCGCACTCCACCCGACGTCATCTCTGTTGGTCTTCGGGTATAAAGGCATCAGCCGACGCCATTTTCCCAGTTTTCTTGCAGCGTGGCGCCGAAGCAGAAGCTGTTCGCAAGTGCCGGTCGGTCGGATCCAGAGATTACTTCTACGAATACTACTTGAAGACTTCTAAAGCTAAGTACCCCGTTGGGGACTCTTTCTTGCCTCAGCCGATGTCAGAAAAAGTTAACAATTGTTTAAACTGTGGGAAACAAATACCTCATAAAGATTTCCACTCTTACTGTCTGCCTTGTTTAGGCCCAGCCCCCGGCGTAGCAGCCTGTTCGGCCTGTGCTTCTTTCAACCGACGAACGCTTAGGCGTCGGTCGGAGTTTGCAGAACAGTTTTTCGGTTCTGTTTTTGCGTACATTATGCCGTCGGATCCTCCGACTACCCAATCTAGCAAAAAACGCAAAGATAAAGACCGACACTCGCGGTCCGCGGTTTCGGCCGAAACCATGGTCAAGCAAACCGCGAGTGTCTCGGTTTCGGCCGAAACCGAGAAAACTGAACAAAGTACAGCTGAACCTATTCCTACAACTGAGGCCCCTGCTACAACTCTTGAAACGACCTCAGAAATTTTACCCACTACGGTGGTTGACTTATCAGACACCATCCCCTTGGATGTTTCTACCCCAGCACGTGGTGCTGCTAGGCCTCCAGCAGCCATGTCCATTAAGGCCTTTGCCAGGGCTAAAGCAGCCAAGACTACTAAAAC
The DNA here is from genome assembly GCF_019279795.1 of Protopterus annectens. Classification (NCBI taxonomy): domain Eukaryota; kingdom Metazoa; phylum Chordata; order Ceratodontiformes; family Protopteridae; genus Protopterus; species Protopterus annectens. The sequence continues at coordinate 548,272,102 of NC_056738.1, read as the reverse complement.
AGTGCCTGTTAAACCACCCACATCCAGGCCCTCTTCTAGTTATCAAATGCTTACTTTGGCAGAAGATTTAATTTCTTTAATTAGAGGATCTCAATCTCACCCAGACAGGGCCTCTCAGCCCCCAGAGAAGAGACCTAGGGCAGAGCCCCCCGAGCCAGTGACCTCTGATGATTCTGCTGATGAATCAGACATAACTGACCAGCCAGAGGCTCCCTTCTCCAATTTTGAAGATTCTGATGCTGAAGAATCCATCCCAGCTGCTTCCCCACCAGAAGAATTCTCCTTTGGGGAAACCTTGCATGCCATGCGAGAACAGTTCCAATGGCAGCAACAGGATTTTTCAGACTCCAGAAAAAGACTTAGGACTTTTCTGCACCTCCCACAGCACAGGCCCTTAGCTATACCCCCTGTTCTCTCTGTGGTGGATGATGCTTTCAATGATGTTTGCTCCGCTCCAGATTCTTTACCCCCAGCCCCTGCCAAACCGCACAGATTTTGCAGGGTGCCAGATACTCATCACCACCTTTACAAGGCTCCACTTGCAGACCCAGAAACTATATCCCAGGGCCCCAAGGCAGTAGCTGCGACCATAGCTAAAAACCCTATTCCTTCTGAAAGGGAAGCAAGGTCATTAGACAGATGGGGTAAAAAGGTCTACACTTCAGCTACTCTCTCAGCTAGAGCTTTAAACTGTCAGTTTCACATGATACAATACCAAGAGTTTATGCTGGATCAGTTAACTAAAAAACTAACCACTGATGAATCTCTTGATAAGAAATATGTATTAGAGATGGTAAATAACATACAACAGGTTAGCAACCATTCCTTAAAATGTGGCTATGATGCACTGGAGGCTTCATTTAGATCAGCCATGACAGGCACAGTGATAAGAAGGCATGCATGGCTAAAGGAACAAGCTTTACCGGATCATGTTAAAGCTAAGTTGCTAGATGCTCCTATGGACAAGACAAGTTTGTTTGGTACATCTGCCCAGCAGGTTATGAAGAAAATGGAAGAAAAGGCAAAATCTGTTCAAACTGTTAAAGATTTCTTGCAGGTTCAACCCCAAGGTTTAGCAGGAACTGGCCTGCAAAAATTGGTCCTTTCCTGACTCCACAAAATTTCAAAGGGGCAGGAATAGACGTTCCAGAGGCAGAAACCAATCCAGAGGAGGTGCCTACAGAGGAAGACAGTGGCAAGGTAACAACAGAGGCACAGACACAGCCACTGCCACTACATCAACACAACCACAGTGACTTAACCCTAAATCCGCCTACCAGGGAACAAATAGCAGCTCCTCTAGGCGGAAAGTTAACCTTATTTTCAAAGAACTGGCACTACATAACAAAGGACAAGTGGATTTTACAAACCATAGATCAAGGCTACCGGTTTCACTTCCACACTTTTCCAGTCAAAAGAGGAATGCCAAATCTACCTCCAAATCAAAAAACAGAGGCTCTAGGCCATATAATGGAGTTAGCAAACATGAGAGCTGTGGAAAGAGTGCCAACAGCAGAGCAAGGAAAGGGGTTCTACTCCAGACTATTCCTAGTTCCAAGAAAGGAAAAAAGTTGGAGACCAATTCTCGACCTGTCGACCTTAAATACATACATCATTGTCCCAAAATTCAAAATGCTGACCTTACAGCAACTTCTTCCCATGCTGAGCAAGGAGTCTTGGCTGGTAACTCTAGATCTCAAGGAGGCATACCTGCACGTCCCCATTCGACCAATCTGCAGAAGATACCTCAGATTTCTTGCAGGATCAGAGCACTATCAATTCTCAGCATTGCCTTTTGGCTTATCTACTGCCACCAGAGTATTCACAAAATGCCTGGCATCAGTAATCGCCCATTGCAGACTTCAGGGAATTCAAATTTACCCATACCTGGACGACTGCCTGCTACAAGGGGACAACAAAAGCAAGCTGACAACAGATTTACAAAGGGTCATTTACTTGCTACAAGCACTGGGATACACAGTCAATTTACAAAAGTCAAGGCTGATACCATCCCAAACAAGGACATTCTTGGGCGCGGAATTGGACACAGTAAAACAAATGGCATTCCTGACTACAGAAAAACAAAAAGAACTCCCTCTATACTTCTTGGCACTAACAAAACTGAACAAGTTAACAGCAAGAAAAGTACTGCAGGCCTTGGGCTTCATGGCATCATGCATAATCTTGGTTCCATTTGCCAGACTACATATGAGAAAACTACAGTGGTACCTAAAGAATTTGTGGTCCCAACACAGACACAGTCTAGAAACAGAAATCCCACTAATTCCATGCTTAAAACAGGAATTCCTATGGTGGGCTCAGGCATGCCAGTCAAACCCAGGCCTACCCTTTCGCAGATGTCAAGCAAGCCAGACCATCACAACAGACGCCTCAGACCTAGGATGGGGGGCCCACATGCTGGACAAATGCGTGCAAGGATTGTGGACACAGGATCAACTTCAACTGCACATCAACCTAAAAGAAATGCTGGCAGTAAAACTGGCAATCCAAAAGTTCAAACCATTTCTCAAAGAGGGCCAGTTGATGATAAGGACAGACAACACCACAGTCATGTGGTACATCAACAAACAGGGAGGCACTCATTCATACCCCTATGCAGAATGACCTTGGAGCTGTGGACCCTGGCACTCAGCTACAACATCCAGTTACAGGCAATATTTGTACCAGGGAAAGACAATACCCTAGCAGACATATTAAGCAGAACCACTTCGGATGCCCACGAATGGAAGCTTCACCCGGACATCTTCAAGACCATCTCAAAGAAATGGGGAATGCCACAGATAGACCTATTCGCATCACCTCTCAATCACCAGCTCAAAAATTCTGCACAAGGACATTCCACCCATTAGCATGGAAAGTGGATTCACTCTCTTTCAACTGGAAAGGCCTAACAGCATATGCATTTCCGCCTCTTCCTTTGATACACAAGGTACTACTGAAAATCAAGGAAGAACGTCCAAGGATAATCCTGATAGCTCCAAACTGGCCAAGACAACACTGGAACCCACTACTGAGGAGCATGTCTCGGAACAATATGTGGACAATTCCCCTGATGCCTTTGATGTTAACGCAGAACAACTACAGCATCATACATCCAAACCTAAAAACCTTGCAACTGGCTGCATGGAACATCACATAACAGCAGCTATTCCAGAACTTTCCCAAAGAGTTAGACATTATTCTTGAAGCACGCAGACCTTCAACAAGAAGGAACTATGCTGGAAAATGGAAAAGGTTTGTCATCTGGAGTACGGAAAGAGGAAAAGATGTGTCAAACATAGATATGCCTAACATTCTGGAGTATCTGGCCGAACTTCTTCATTCAGGCCTGTCCTACTCCTCCATCAAGATACATGCATCAGCTATTTCAGCAGAATACAGCTTTGATACACCTGTTTTTTCGCACCCTTTGCTCAGGCAATCCTCAGAGGAATCAAGAATGTAAAACCTCCAAGGAAACCACCATTACCAGCTTGGGATTTAAACTTTGTGCTAGAAAAGTTGACACTAGCACCCTTTGAACCAGCAGCAACAGCAGACCTACAACACCTGTCATGGAAAACTGCTTTCCTACTGGCAATTACTTCAGCAAGGAGGGTTTCAGAACTACAGGCCTTAATGGCAGTGCAACCCTTCCTAATCTTCCACCAAGATAGAGTGTCCATGAGGACTAATCCTACATTTATGCCTAAGGTGGTATCCAGAGTGTCTTTAAACCAGACAATCCACCTACCTACCTTCTTTCCCAACCCACAAAACAGAGGGAAAGAATACTGCATACCTTGGATGTACATAGACAGCTACGCTACTACTTGGACAGAACAAAAATAGCAGAAAGACTGACCAACTTTTGTAGCCTATGCAACAGGAAGGGAAGGAAAAGCTATTTCCAAACAGACAATCTCCAAATGGATAGGAAATTGCATACGATTCTGTTACTCCTTCCATGGAAAACCAATCCCACAGAACATAAGACCTCATTCTACAAGGGCAACAGCCACTACCACAGCCTTCTTACGAGGAGTGGCAACCAAAGACATTATTGAGGCGGCTACTTGGACCTCCGTGCATACATTTGCCAAGCATTATAATTTGCCTCTATATTCCAGATCCCGAGCAGGGTTTGCCACTGCTGTACTGCAAGGGATCCTAAACACACCATAATCTACTTTTATCCTCCTCCCTAGTTGGCTATGGTATTCTACCCACTTGTTATGACTGCAGATGCATCCATGAAGGACATAGTACAGTTTTGTACCTACCATAAATGTAGATGTCCGAACTGGATAGCATCTGCAGTCAGGATTACCTCCCTCCATCCCTCTGTGGTACTCCTAGGGTGTTTACCCTTCTAATAGCTAGCTGTTGGGGGGGAGTCTTTTATGGTGTATTTGTTTGGGTATATGTACATACATGCTTATTGTTGTGTTTACCTCTATCTATTTGGAAACATTGGCATCTATCCAAATTTTAGCCTGCAAGAGGGCTACTGGCATCTGGGGCAAGAAACACTGAGGAAAATGGCGTCGGCTGATGCCTTTATACCCGAAGACCAACAGAGATGACGTCGGGTGGAGTGCGACATCAGCCGAAGCCGGACCCGGACTTTGGAATCCGGCCGACTGAAGGGCTGCCTGACGACAGGACAACCCACTTGTTATGACTGCAGATGCTATCCAGTTCGGACATCTACATTTATGGTAGGTACAAAACTGTACTTTCTCTGTACAAGTTGAGTATATTTTAATAATCTATAAAAGGTACATGTATCAGCCTTATCAACATGCTTACCTTAATGAAACACTTTATGGTGCTCTCTGAGGAAGTTGAGCTTTTTCCAGGAGACGTACTGAATTTCAGTTATTTAAGAAGGAGTTTAACTCAATTAATGCGAGTTCTGTGCTGGAGAAAGTAACTTTGCAGCTTTTTGAACTACTGTAGTCTGTTTGGTATAAAGTATTTCTATAGAGAATTCTTGCTGTGAGTTTGTCAAAAAGATTTCTGAATTGCAGACATTAATGTACAAACAGCTATTTGTTTTGTTTTTTTTTTTTTTTTGGGGGGGGGGTTGCTCATAGCTTTCATTCATAGCTAAAGGTATCTAGGATGAGTTTTAATCAGTTAATTCAACTTTTTCTACATTTCCCAAAGTAAACGAACAGCAGAGAGAAGTTGCTGTGTCATCCAGATGTACCTTAATAATTCAGTTGGTACCTGGATAAAAACATTTAATTCAGAAAAACAGATTGGTCGGTTATTTTTCATTTGCTGAAACCAAGGAATTTGTGATGCAAGTTTGGTACATGAGTGATCAGTACTTCAGGGTATGCTTTTGTATGTCAGACTTAAAAGGGGAATGGTGATGCCTGAACTTCACTACCTCAGTATTAGTTCTTTTACCAGACTAGGCCCACTGCGGACTTGCACCTATACTCCTTAAACATGCTAAATCTGAGATAGCTGTATGTTTGAGAAAAGTGAATCCTCAGACCTGCTGAAGCTCTAGAATGTCTGTCAAAAATGGCTCAAAGTTGAGCATGGTACCCAAAACAAAGCACTAGTTTGCTTGTTTGAAAGCAAACACTCTAAAATGGTGTTGGGTGATTAATTGTAGGATTCTTGTAATAACTGCATCTCTTGTGGACAGTCTTCACTAGGATTGGTGAGGAAAATAAAACTGCCTGTAGAACCTGATTCAAAATGGCTGCCCATTGTGGGATGTTTCAAGGTCCTTCCACTGCCTAAGATTTGGAGGAGCTACTTGGGTTTGTACTTGCATGCATAAATGGTGAAACATTTTAATGTAAGGTAATACATTTGGAGAAAGGACTCTCCTTAATGTAAATCTCTGAGATGGAAGTATTTCATCAGTCCGTTTCTTTGTGCAATAGCCTTGAAGGGTATGAAGCTCTATTTTTAGTTATAATATTGTAGCTTCTGCTTTACTGTTTATGTTCTGTACCAGTTGGTGTCCACTGTAACTATAAAATTCGTACTGGTAGCCGCTTTCAGACAAAGGATATATGTCTTTAACTCAGATGAACCACTGAAAGACTGAGTTAACCTACAGACCGAATAGTTGGGTGCGACACAGATGCATGTGACATCATATGCAGAATAATCATTGACTAGAACTTCACCATGAATACTGCTGAAATATTTTTATTGATGGAGAGAATGTAACATTATACATAGATGATGTAATAATTCTGTCTCAGAAACATCTGTTGTTGAGGTGCTCCTTCATTTGTATTTTATTTTGCATGGAGTCCAAAATCTGTTATTTCAGAATGTAAATGCTTAGGCTCAAATTGGTAAACAAACGAGCTTTTATGGTAGAACACAGAGAACTCCAATCTCTTTTGCAGCGTACTGTTTGGACATAAGAGTTTAATCGGTGCTCAAGCCCAGCCATCTGTGTTTTTTTTTAATTAAAATAATGTTTGTGTAAATTATAGTCCCATTAATAAATGCTCTATTAAAGGGCTCCCACACTTAATTGATGATTGAGTTCTGTGCGCATTTGCAGTTAAAGAGCATGCCAGATTATTCATACTAATTTTTTTTAATGAATAGCTTTCATAATATTTATATTCCATTTCTACTGTTCCCTGACTGAAAAAAATATTCACTTCACTTTCACATTTGAAGTTGTGCAACTGCAACCTGATCAGTTCTAGCCAAGTTGATCTATGATATTTTTCCCTTTTTCATGATTTTTGTAATATGAAATAAGTCCTGAATTTAAGGATTCATGTGTAACAAATGAAGGCATGCACCTATGCTCTCTTGTCTTTTCTCATCTATCAGCATTCAATAAGCTTTCAAAAATGAGAAAGTCAGCAAAACATTTGATCAGGAAAAAGCATTCATGCAGTCCTTTCACTGATTTCCAACAAAAACTGCTGTATTTTAACATTTATAAATTAGGATAAGATCACTGCAATATGACGCTGGTCTTAAGAGAAGCTACAGTTGTGTGAATTACTACTGTTAATGTTGATTCTGAACTGGCATTCAAAGGGTTTTATGTTAATGAAATCAGTTTATCCTTTTACCAATTGTTTCTTCAATGGTAATCTTTTGCTTTGAGCTTGTGTGTCTTGCTCTGCTGGTGTTAGCTAACTTGTGCCTTTGTGTAAAATTTGTTACCTGGCTATTCATTTAAGAAACTGTCTTTGGACCAAACAACAGTTAACTTTTAAAATGGTGATTTGCAGTATCTGTTCCCTCTAAGATTTCTCTTTGCAGTTCTCCACAGTAATTTTATATTCAGGAAGATTTTTCTTTTTCTGCTACTCAAGTCAGTTGCCTTTGTCTAACTGTTTTTACCAGGGTGGTTAGCAACTCCGTATGGAAAGTTCCCTGTAATCAGACTTTTAAATAGGATCCACTTTCAAATATTCATTGTGGGTGTCTGGTCACATTCCAATCCTGTAATCTTGATCTTTGAAATGGCAAATCTGAAGGTGTGAATGTGGAGGATAGATATTCTACCTTTGAGGTTACAGTACCTCAAATGTACAGCAGCCTCAGTGGTAGTGCATACAAGTAACAGGGGTTGGGGTGTAGGGAATGGGTGAAGCCCCCTGCAGAAAATTCTAAAAAGGTGTAGCAGTGTCACTTTGATGTTATTTCTTTGAATACCATATTTTAATTGTTAAAACTTCTTTCTTTGAATAGCAATTTGTGTTGAGTCTGACAAAGATTGGTCTTGCACTTTTGATGGGGAGCCATTCACTATCAGACATACAGTTGACTGTTGATGCACTAGTTTATGGTATTGTGTATTTTTAATTTGTGTAGTGCTTGGGTCTAGGCAGGCTGTGAAGGTATGTAGAGTTAGGAAAACTGGAACAGTTTCCTTTGTAGTGATACTCTATGGCAGTTGACTGGAAGACCAGGTCTCTTCAAAGAAACTGGAAATTAATCACCGTCTGTAGTCTTTGGTGAGAATATTCTTAGCCAAGCAAGAAGCAAAAATAACCCTTGTGTCAGGCTGTGAACATGTTTATATCATGGAAAGTCCGTTACAGTGGTTGTTAGAATTAGTACAGGTTTCTCCAGTAGATGTGTTGTCCAATTTCGGAAGTTTTTTTAGGCAGTTTTTTTTGTCTTTTGTCATTTCTAAAACAGAAATAGTTAAATGAGCTCACTTTTTTATGTATGATGCTGGAAATCATATACTCTAGAGCTGTAATGAATACTTGGTTGTGGACATCTGTGAAAGAATTGCAAGATAATGGAAGTTGTAAATAGCTGTATTTTCTTAGGCTGAAGTATGTTTTTTGAAGATAGTCCTAAGATCTGGTTCATTTACTGTGGAAATCAGCCTCATTGTCTTTATCTTTATTTCTCTGTATGAAGATGTCTTGTAAACCAGGAGAAGGTGTACATTTCCTTCCTCCCTGCTGTTTGCTTCTAGCCGACAGTCATTCACCTACAGATATTTTGCTAGTCAGTGAAATGATCAAATGTTAACAGACGATAAATAAAAACCAATAATGTAGAGCTGCCAAAAGTACAGAACAAGAAAAAACAAATGCTGAAAAACTTTGATAACCACCACGGAACAATAACGGTTAAAAATCTCTTTAATAAACTTAAAAAGAAATACGATAAGCGCTTTCGGCATAAATGCCTTCTTCAGATAGTAAAATTCATGAGATAAAAATCAGAATTTAAAAGCCTAATTTCCAATCAAAATACATTTCAATATTCATGGACCAATCAACATACTTCACTTGCCATCGCATCTGGCCAGTCAGAGTAGCGTGTCATGTTCTCCCACATTGGCTAACTAAATTAATTTCAACCACTCACAATTTGCCCCCTCAAGTTCGGTGTCAGATTACTATACATTTAAAATAAGCCAATAATAGAAGGAAGGATGAATGGTCCATCAATCTCTATGGGTTGCAAGCAACTTTTACGTATTAAGACCCAGGGCCCTATCTTTGGAAACCAGTTGACAGATGAAGACAATGCTTCATTTCATTGGTTAAACATATAGATAGATCACCAATCGCATCTCACTTTGATTATCCTATCCAGAGTCAGCGTTTCATATTTACGCCACTCAGAAACCATCCATGGAATGGATAATCAACTAAAATCATTACAATAAATCCACATATACAAAGCGAAGATCACTTTTTTTTTTCAAATATTACCTTTCTTAATTTGGTACCCAGTTCTTTACAAATTAAATGTCTTCTGCTAAAACATGAAGCGCTGTAATCACGGCAATACAAATGCAACATGCACAGCTATAAAGCTGTGTATCTTCTTTTGCAAGAAGTACTTTTTAACATATTTTAGCCATTTATCAAAAAGTACAGTTGTGTACTCTTACCATAAATGTAGATGTTCGAGTGTGTTCACTGTTGCAGTCATCACTGTAGGGTTCTTCCTGCCAGCAGCAGCCCCCGATCGGCCAGAATCCCAAAGTCTGGATCGGGCGCCAGCTGAGGTCGCATTTATCCTGACGTAAATGCGCCGGAAGGTATAAAGACCTCAGCTGACGCCATTTCCCCAGTTTTTCTTGCCCCAGATGTCAGGTGCCCAGAAAGAAAAGGCTAAAAAAGAAACCCTGCCCAAAACCTCAGCAGCCAAAATACCTCATAACAGACAATACTCAAGGAAAAAACAAAAGCGGGGATAGGAGGGAGGGTAACCCAGACTGCAACAGTGAACACACTCGAACATCTACATTTATGGTAAGAGTACATAACTGTACTATGTCCTTCGTGGTTCACTGTTGCAGTCATCACTGTAGGGTTGAGTCCCAAAGCTAAGAAAGGGTGGCTGGAGGAGAAACAGAGGGAGCGGTCACAAAACCTTGCAAAACTGCAGAAGCAAAGCCTGCCCTGGATTTAGAATAGAGAGGGAGGTTGTAATGCTTAGAAAAAGTATGTACAGAACTCCAAGTAGCAGCTTCCAAAATATCCTTGGTAGGAACCCCACAAACAAAAGCTGCTGAAGTAGCAGTAGCCCGGGAAGAATGAGTCCTAACATTAACAGGAACCGGATTGCCATGATAAGAGTAACAGAACTTGATGCAATGGGCAATCCACTTGGAAATAGTTTGCTTAGTGATTTCTTTTCCCTGAACAGTAGGAGCATAACCGACAAACAACTGATTAGATTTCCGGAATATCTTGGTCCTGTCCAGGTATAGACGAAGCTGTCTGTGCACGCCTAGAGAGTGCAAAAGACTTTCTTCCTCACTTTGAGGATTAGGATAAAAGGTAGGCAAATGAATAGACTGATTCAAGGCCACTGCTGAAACCACCTTGGGCATAAATGTGGGATTAGTCCGTAGAGATACCCTGTCCTGATGAAAAATAAGGAAGAGTTCCACAGCCCTGAGTGCTTGCAATTCCGAAATTCTTCTAGCAGAGGTAATAGCTAAAAGAAAAGCAGTTTTCCAGGACAAAAATTTTAAATCCGTGTAAGCTGCAGGTTCAAAAGGAGACTAAGTTAATTTCTCCAAAACATAGTTAAGATCCCAAGTGGGAACAGGAGCCCTTATAGGGGGCCGAATATTCTTAGCCCCTCTAAGAAATTGTTTAAGTAATGGATGAGAAAAATCGGAGGATCTGTATCGTAATTTGCAGAAATAGCAGAAGCATGAAGCTTAACAGACGAAAAAGATAGACCCATATGTAATAACTGTCAGATACTGTAAAATCAGAGGAATGTTCGGAACAGAAGAATCACCACCCTGGACTTGACTCCAGGAGCAAAATCTTTTCCATTTTCCCGCATAAGATTTTCTAGTGCTGGGCCATCTAGCTTCAAGGATTACATCCAATATCCGTTTGGAAAGGGCAGAGGTGTTTACCAGACCCTGGATCCACCAGGCAGATAGATGCAGAGTCTTGACATGACTGTGCAGTATCCGGCCATCCTGTTGAGACAGTAGATGAGGGATTTGAGGCAGAATCCAGGGAGGCTCCTGAACCAAGTTCATCAGAGTGGAATACCAGAATTGCATAGATTTGGCTTTGTCTTCCATTTTCTTCAATACCTCTTCAGCTTTGGACCCATACAGAACATCGTGCTGCAAAGGGGCATCCAAAAGTTTGGCTTTAATCTGATCCGGCAAGCTTTGATCCCTTAACCATGCATGTCTTCTGAGAACAGCGCCAGTTGTTGCAGGCCTACAAGAAGCTTCCAAAGAATCAAAACCACAATGCAGGGTATGTTTACCCACTTGTTCAATAGCATGCAAAAGGTATTGCTAATACTTCAGCATATGAAATTGACAGTTCAAAGCCCTAATAGACAATGTAGCAGAAGTAAACCTTTTTACCCCATCTCTCCAAAGCCCTTGACTCTCGGTCAAAGGGAATAGGATTTTTAGCAGAGGCCGCTTTAACACCCTTAGGACCCTGAGAAATTGTTTCCGGATCAGGCGAAAGATTTTTAATAAGAAACTTATGAGAATCTGGAACCCTATAATACCTATCCGGTTTGGCCGAAGTAGGGGGAAAAGAATCAGGTGAGAGAGAGAAGCTTCCGAAAAAACATAATCAACAATGTCCAATACAGGGGGAATAGCCAGAGGCTTATGCTGTGGGAGAAGAAGAAAATTCCCAAGCCTTTTCTTGGATTCAGAGAATTCCTGCCCCTCCCAGTTAAAATGCACCCTCATATCAAGCAAAGTTTCACCAGAAGAATAATCCTCAGGAGGAGAGGCTGAAGGAAAGGAATCTTCAGCATCAGAATCCTCATAAAGAGGAAAAGAATAATCCTGCTCAAGGGAAGAAGCAGAAGAAACAGGAATTTGGTCTGAAGAATCATAATCGGATTGTAATCTAGGCTTCTTGTCAGGAGGGGGACGAGAACCCCTGATCATAGTTAAGAGATCTTCAGCCATCCTAAGCATCCACCTCTGCGGCCTAGGACCCTGATCAAAAGGTGCCTGTGCTAGCCACTTCACTTTAGCTGGAGCCTTAGACTTTGACTTAGCATGTAAACCCGAATCCACATTTACAGGAAGCTGTGAAGGCCTGAGAACTCCCTCAGAAGCCAGTACCTGCCTACCTGCTCTGGACCCAACTGAGGGAGCAGTATCCGAAGGTCCAGTCCCTGGCAATTCTGAAGACCCCATCTGCTCCACACCGGAGTTGGTACAGGCAACTGGTTCAAAAGAGGCGGACGACAGGGGCTGCAAAGGCGCCTCACTGACGACTGACGAACCAGCTACTGGCAATAACTGAGTAACATCCTTTGCTGTGGACCTCGGAGGCTTGTCTGCATCCCTGCGCCTCTTACACACCCCAGAAGCCGGAAAAGAATCTGAAGACATGTTATAATTAAACCTTTTTCCAAATTAGTAAAAGGCAAAGTTATATCTACGCCTAATAATACATTGATTAACTCTAGCACAAAATACACAATTAACAACGTCGTGGTCAGGACCCAGGCAGGGAATACAGTAAGAGTGAAAATCCTTATGAGGTATTTGCTTCCCGCAAGAAATACTATTATTAACTTTTTCTGACATCTGACTGGAGCAAGAAAAAGACCTCCCCAATGGGGTACTTACCTGTAAAAAACGAAAATCCTGGGATTAGATCCAAAAACAAACAGGAACAAGCCGACTGACATCAGGGAACTGCAAAGGGCACCGAGCAGCAAGAAAGACTGGGGAAATGGCATCAGCTGAGGTCTTTATACCTTCCGGCGTATTAACGTCAGGATAAATGCGACCTCAGCTGGCGCCTGATCCAGACTTTGGGATTCTGGCCGATTGGGGGCTGCTGCTGGCAGGAAGAACCCTACAGTGATGACTGCAACAGTGAACCATGAAGCGCTATAGCCATGGCAATACAAGCGCAACATACACAGCTATAGAGCTGTGTATCTTCTATTGCAAGAATTACTTTTTAACAGATATTTTTCTTCTTTTCATAACTCAAGGGGTGGAATTTGAAAGATCGTAATTTGGTGATAACATAGGGACTAAGCCCATTTCCTACGGCATATATAAATATACCATAACCAGGAAAATGATTTTGGAATGCTATAACAATGAATAAATAATTGAGAAAACTGTGGAACTAGCTCATAAATCTTGACCAATGAAAACCAGTATCAGTGTATATGAACCAATAGGTAGATGATGATAAATGCTTCATTTCATTGGTTGGAAACATAAGTAGATCACCAATCATATATCACATTTTGATAATCATATCCAGAGTCAGCATTTTATATCTACGCCACTCAAAGTCCATCTATGAAGTGAATATCCAACCAAAACATTGCAGTTAATCCAATTATACAGGGAGAAAGTCACCTTTTTCCAAACATAGATTATTATCTAGTTTTATATAACATATTTTGTCTGAGAATTGAAGAACTGCTAGAACAAAAAGCGCTATAGTCAGCAACACAAGCGCAACATACACAGCTAAAGAGCTGTGAGTCTTCTTTAGATGCTTCATTTCATTGGTTAGACACATAAATCACCAATCACATATCACATTATGATAGTCCTGTCCAGGGTCAGCGTTTCTTATCTACATCATTCAGAGACCATTTGTGAAATGAATATCCAACCAGAATATTGTGGTAAATCCAATAGCTCTATAGTCAACAACATGAACGCAACATACACAGCTAAGAAACTGTGGATGTTCTTTGACAGATTATTATTAGCAGATATATTTCTTCTTTTCATAGCTCAAAAGACAAATCACAAAGAGGAGGGAACTGAATCAAGTCCCTGCAACATATACAAATACTATGTGCAGAAAAAATTGTACTAGAACACTAGGACCAGTGAATAAATAAAATCGCAAAAATATGTTGCAAAAATATTAATGTCCAACAGTGTTCCGTCTGGTCTTCAAAATAGGTTTAAAAGGGACCACCACATTCAGGACAGTTGGATGGTTCATTTGTAAGTTGAAAATCCAACTTATCTCCCTGACTTCAGTCCTGTTCATGGTATCACCACCTCTTGCGTTTTATCACTTCACTAACTTGAAACTTAAAACTGTGTAGTGGATTTATTGAGCAGTGGATGGCCAAAGCATTATTTGGATCAGAATTTCGAATGTCTCTTTGATGTCTCATTATCTGATCTTTTAAATGCTGGTCCATTTTTCCAACATAGAAGGCATGACAGTGAGAACAAGTCGCTAAGTAGATTAAGTGTTGAGTATTGCAGTTTGCATAAGCATAAAAAATGTGAGATTGTCTTGCAATAGGATGCTGGAAAACATTAGAATTGTTAATATAAGGACAGGCTTTGCAACAATTTGAATGTGCCTTTCCATTGAGATAGTATTTCTTAGTAATGCCATCTTTGTTACACAAGAGTCTTTCTAAATTTTTCTTATTTTTAAACTTGAATCTTGGATTGTCTCCTACTATTTTTCTTTGTCATCAGATGTGAGTATCGGCCAGTATCTTTTAATCACTGCTCGAATCTGCTTACTGTCTGTACTATAAGTAATTGTCCAGTTGACTCTCTGTTCACGTTCAATACTGTGACTGATGTCTTCTCTCTTATTGCAGTCCAACTCGGAGGAGAAAAAAGGACGACCTCTACCTTGTCTCGGGGTCACATGATCATCCTTTAGGCCAAGATTACTGCCCTTATAACCTCTTGCCTTTAAGTTATTACTAAGTTTCTTTACCTCTAGGTCAAAATCTCCTTCCCTAGTACATAGCCTTGAGGCTGTTACCACTTGATCATCATAAATATTGTCAAAGATGTGTGCTGGATGCATGCTTTGACGATGTAAGTAGTGGTTCTTCCATTTTGGTTTCCTATAGACCTTGGTATTTAGACCTGTACTGGGATGTAACAAAATCTCAACATCTAGAAACTCAACTTTATCAAGTGAATGTTGAACTTTAAATACAAGAAAGTCAGTGCAGCCATTAATGAATGCAATAAATGCTTGTAGTTGGTCAGTAGTACCTTTCCATAGGATAAAAACATCATCCCCAAAACGTCCATAATAATATAAATGTTTCCATGGACTATCCTCATTAAGGAATTAAGCCTTTTCCCAGGATGCTAGAACCAGATTAGAATAACTGTTAGCACAGGGGGTGCCCATGTCTACCCCCCATGTTTGCAGATAATACTCATCCCCATACAAAAAGACATTGTTCTCTAAAACCAATTCTAGTAAAGAACAAAGTAGTTCAGGATCACTATTCATTTCCTTCAAAAATAAATGAATGGCTTGCAACCCAAAGGCATTGGGAATTACAGTAAAAAGACTAACAATGTCCATTGTTACCAGAACAAAGTCTTCAAACGTATCCACACCTTGCAACTTAGAATGCAAGTCAGATAAGAAATTACCTGTATCTTTCGACACCATTGGAGCCATATGTAGAACTTTTTTTAATTCATTCTCAACATAGACAATGATTCCGTAATCCAATCCCTACCAGCTGCAATGAGATATAAAGGAGGGATCAGTGGGATGCTTGTGGATTTTTGGAAGTCCACTAATAGTGGGTATTGTTGGATGTAAAGAATCTAGGAAGTTGTACAGTTCTTTGGTAAGACGTCTTTCCATAAGCATTTCATATAACTCACTACAAACAAGGGATATCTTCAAATCCATCTCCTTCTTGCTAAGTAGTTGAGTTATCTACTAACATCCTTAACATCTTATTCCTATACCATATAGCATCCATAACAACTATATTGCCTCCTTTATCTGCAGGTTTAATGACAACATTATCCATGGATCTTAGTTGCTCCAATGCTTTCTTTTTTAGCGATATTATGAAAAGAGCCTGCAATATTGCCAGATCATCTTAGTTCACCTACTTCCTTTTCACATAATTGGGAGAACAAATCTAGTGCAGGATGGTTAACTGGAGAAAAGCTGCTCAATTTCTTATACTGGTTCAATTTGTGGTGATTCTCAGATCCAAATACACATTTAAGCATTACATTTCTTGTAAAGAACTTCAAATCCGTGACAAATTCATTTAGATCTGAACTAAGGGAAGGAATAAAAGTGAGTCGTTTTTGCAGAATTGATACTTGCTCAGGACTTGGATCTATTGTAGATAGATTAATGACTAAACTTACATAATTAGTTTTTTCCGTTTCCTCTCTTGGCTCAAAGTTCTCGTGCGTTGGAGTGAGGATCTCACTAAAACCAGTAAAGGCCAATTTACACTGTTGTGTATAGCATCTTCCTTAGGACGTGTAACTTGTTCTCTTTCATTACGTATGAGATTTACAGGGGGAACAGTCTCAAGGCCTGCTGTACTAGGTCCAGCTTCTAATAGGTCAATAGTAGGGACTTCCAACATATTGTTGGGCTTAATGACCCTAGAATTGGGTTCATGTAAAGGGTTTCTGTCAAAATTACTAGAACCCAATTTCTTTGAAGTATCTTCATCATTCACATAGTTGGAATTAGTAAACCATTGTCTCTTGTCGTAGCCAGGTCGATTTTTGTCCTCAAGGTGCATACACCTCCCTAGGCCATTCAAAAATCTGTCCTTTTTGGAAATCCTGATAGTCTCCGATTAGTTTTTTTTTACTTTCTTGTAATTTATTTTACTGTCATAAGTATTTAAATTGAACTGTAGTGTCTCTAGTCTCCTCAAGTGATTATCATGCAAGTCTAATTGTTCCAACTTAGTCTGTTTATCCTTGATCAGTAAGGTAATGCGCTCCTCTTCCGGTTTAAAAAAAAAATCATTCAATAAGTTCAGGTACTGATAACTTGTCCCAAGATTGATCTGCTGCCATTTGGCAAGTAAATCAGGATATGTATTACCGTAGCTTGGTAGGCACTTGACACGCATACTTCTTGGGATTATTTTATTATGTAGACAAGCTTCAAGATGGAACCATTGCCATTGTAATCGCTTCAAGCGGTATGCAGCATTTTCCACCTCATGATACATCTCCTGGAAGCTATTGTTAATTATATCAGCATCTTCCGATGGAATATGGGGAATAATTCCTCCGCCTGCCAAGCTGACTTTGTAGTAAAGGATTAGAAGGCTCGCCCATGAAGTTGGACAACGAATAATTTTTCATCTTGATAGTGGCAGTCTCCGCCATGTGCAGCACGACAAAAACAAAAGATAAATAACCAATAATGTAGAGCTGCCAAATTGAGGACTGATGAACTGGCATTGAGCTGCTTTGACTCTTGGGCACTTGAGTCCTCATGCATGCAAGGTATATGTCTTCAGTATCTGTAGAGATATTTTGTTACTGCATGTAGGTTTAAATGGCTGAGGTCTGTGATGGGTTTATTTTGTCCTTTGTCATTGGGGAAGATTGGACATTTTGGCAATTAATTTCCTTGGTCATAAAGACTCTTCCAGCTTTTGAAAAGTTTCCTATCAAAAAGAATACAGAGCAAGAAGACAGTAAATCAAGAAATAAAAAATAATAAATAATAACAGGAAACCAAACCAAACCAAGGAACAGCAAGCTTCAAAGCGAGACCTGACCAACGTAATCCACAAACTGAGGAATGCCAAGTATGTTGTTGAAAAAAGACTTTAATAGAAGAAGAACAAGCGCTTTCGCTCGGCTAAATACCGAGCTTTCTCAAGTTGAAAGTTTTCTGTTTTGGTGTATGTAGTCAGAAGAGATCCTGAGGGGGGATGGCCCTTTGTTCCACCCCAACCAAAGGCCGTAGTGACCATGGATGCCGCCAAGTTGGGGGGGGCATTATCTGGGAAAGGCATCCAAGGCACTTGGTCTCCCCAAGAGGCCTACTTGCACATCAGTGTCCTGGAGATGAGTGTTGCAAGCCTTTCAGAATGTTCTTCCTCCGGGAACGGTTGCAGTCCAATTGAACAACATGTTGATACTCTGGTAAATCAACAAGCAAGGGGGAACCAAGTCCTAAGCACTCTGCTGGGAAGCTCTCAGAGTTTGGCAATGGGCGATATCTTCCAACCACTTTCTTGTGGCAATGCACATCCTGGAGAGTTCCAGTGTGATAGCGGACAAGTTGAGCAGACTAATTACTACCACATGAGAAGTCTCTGAATCCCGAAGTGGCAAAACATATATTTCACTGATGGGGAGAACCTTGCTGCAACCAGTTTGCCTCCCTGATAAACAACAAATGCAGCACATACTTTGCCCTACTCTCTCCGCAAAGAGTCCCCCAGAGATGCTCTCCTTTATGCATTCCCCCAATTCCCCTTTTTCTGAAGAAAGCTAAAAGGTTGTGATCTATAGTATTCCTCATTGCTCCATTCTGGCCCAGGCAAGTTTGGATTCCCTTCCTATGGCCTCACTTGGTTCACCGACCTTGGAATCTGGACCCAGCTCTGGATTTACTCTTGCACCCCAGTGGCTGTTGCACCTGGATATTCAATCCCTCAAGCTTCCGGCTGGGTTTCTCCAATTCCAGTAATCGCCAGGCAATCCACTATTAATTCCCCTGTCCAAAAAATTCTTCTAGCTTCTCATAGACGATCCACCAGCAAGTTATATGACAGCAAATGGAAAATGTTCTCTCTGGACGTCTGCGAATAATCTAGATCTCTTTTTAGCTCCTGTTGAAAAAATCTTAGAGATTTTGGCAGAACCTTTTAATCAAGGAGTGGCTGCCTTGACGGCAGTTACTCTAGCAGCTATCTCTAATTTGGTTTAACTCCCAAACTCCTTTTTTATCTCAAGTCAGGTTTGGCAGGAATTGAGGAGCCTTTCATAGATCTCTACACACTTGGAGAAACAACTGGGACTTCAGAGACATTGGATGTGTTTGTTTTGATGTCATCAGATATCAAAAGTATCGGGTCACAGACTAATATTGTTCCCAGGTCCTATGAAAGTGGGTCTCTAACAGTTTAAGTTTGGCAGTTACCACCTCTGGTTTTAGTGACTTGCTCCTTGTAAAACAGCACCAGCCTGCCATTTGCTTTTATCTCCTATGGAGTGACTGCAGACATTCCAGTGCTAGAGCTAAGTGCAGGGGAGTGTGTCCTTTTCTGCCCATTCTTTTCCAGAGAGAGGTATTTTCTTTATTGCTCAGATTCACAGGGATAAGATCTTCCCCTTTATAATTTCTTGGAAGCATTCATCCTTTGGAGAGAGGTTCTGTATGAGTTATTCTGTATCGCCACGGATTTCTGCCTAAAAAAAAAAAAGACCGTGCTTATTTTGGGAAGAAGAGTGAGGAACTCTTATCAAAATTATTTTTAAACTATTTCTTTCAGATGTCATTTACTCAGCTTAAAAACAAATGGAGTTTGCGCTCTGCTTCTAAGAAGGCTGATTTAATTTGTATATAACTGAGAAGCTGATCCTTGGTAAGTAACCCATGGCAGAGTCATAATACCAATTGTTTGTCCGGTGCAGGCCCATAGACCACAGCACATTTCATCCTTGTTGCAGATGGTCCTGAACTTTTTACAGGATGGGTAAGAGGGTGCCCTGTTATTGGTCCTTTGGTCTCTTTTTGTCTGACCTGTCCATATTTCACTTTTTGCTTTGTGAAACAGTCTGTACAAAAGAATGACAGTGCTTCATGATTCTGGGCTCAAGGAGTCTTTGAAAAAAGATCCTTAGGGCAGCTTCTTCATAAAGTTTTCACAAAGTCCACTGCAGCTTTAACTTCACTAATACCATTGCTTGGGCAGCAGGTTAAGGAATGCATTAATGCCAGATAGCTTGGCTGTGGCTCTCCTCTTCTATAGACAAGGTGATTCTTGGTGTTCTGGATGCCCTTTTCCTGGGTGAAGTTCAGTTTGAGTAAGCTGTCAAGGAACTTGGAAAACCTGCAAAAGAGAACTTGAACTGAGTGCTAAGGAGGGTTTCTGTGCAAGCCGACTACTTCCTCATGGAGTAGTTGATTCCGTAGGATCAGAGGCACCCAAGCATCAGGAAAATAATACCTCTTTCAGATGTACAAGTAATTTGTACCTCAGGACACCAACATCACAGGCATTTCCAGAATTCAAATGTTCAGGACTTGCCTGTGAGAGTTTGGTTCTCAGTGTTTTCCCCTTCTTGGAGAACTGTAACAAAAAGTGTCGGATCTAATATTGGGAACCTTCTTGACGCATTTTATAGTTGACCTCAATTTTTGTCCTTTACAGTTTGTAATTTTTCCCTAAAATCGCTCCCTTTTAGGAATATGTTTGCCTTTAAAGTGTTCATGTGGCCACAAGGCAATGAGCAAAGACCCGCACTGGCATTGTTTTTACTTGGGAGAGAAACTAAATGTGAAGTACTGCATTTATTAGCATTGTTTCAGTATAGCAACTCAAGTGTAGGAAGGGGGAGCACCTCATTTGCCCTGCTGTAAAAGGAATACTGTGGGGTTTAAAGAGTTCACAGTGGAGATCTGTGAGAGGGCTCCATGGACAGTCCTTTGAATTTGCCAGAACAGTACCAACAGGCTAGAGAATTGGAGGGAAGTGTGTAGTCATACCTTTGTAGAGGTAACAGTCACTGACCAACTGGCAGGGTCCTGTGTGTCATTACTTCACCACTGGATGGTAAAAAGCTTGAAGTGGCATGCATCCTATATATCTGTGGATGACATGTCGCACAGAGTAAGTGCAGCCATTGCAACCACCTTGGGGACATGCCTAATGATGCACAAGAATTCCTTGATATTCAGGCCAGAGCTTGAATGCAGCCATCTTGAACCCATGGAGCAATCTCTTCAGCCATTTTTCCAATGCTTGGTGGTGGCATCTGTGACTGAGGACACATTTTACCGTATCTCTTCTCTGGTTCAGCACATCTTGAGGATCCATGTGGAGTAGGTTGCACCCCCACTTCATATGCTAAGGTCTGGAGTCTGGGCACAAGGAAGAAGTTAGACTTTGTAGTGTCCATAGTGGGCCAGTGACTTAGTGCTGCTTTGATTTTGGGCTACTGCATCTGCAGTGCCAGACTTGCACATGTGCTTGTATAGGATGGTGTGGCTGAAGCTCTGCATCCTTTTGGGGGAGCTTGGGAAGTTCCCACTGGATGCTTAGTTTAAAGGGATGATGAGGATTTTATCTGGTAAATCTAAGGACTTTGGTTAATGATACCATGAAAAGGAAAACACTCTTCACTACAATGGAAGATCTTTATAATCCTCCCCCACTTCATCCCTTCCATCTCTTCATCCAGGCTTACCTAAACCCACAAGAATCCCCTTCAGAGATCAAAGAAGACCCTCTTGTCTCACAGTACATCTTGCTGTTCCTCATTCTTCCAGCTAACTACCAAAGAGAGCAACACTCGGGGGGTAGAGCAGGAACAGCCCGACTACCTAGGGCTGCTTGTGTGTGTGTATGCTTCGGGTAACATTCTTTAGGTTCACAGTGGCTTTGAGTGCCGTAACAAAGGACCAGTGGATTTTGGATAGTCTCTGTAAGTTAACTTGCAGGACCAGATGTCTGTGTGAGATCTGCAGGATGGGTAAGACAGGAGTCTTGGATGGTGCTCTAATAGGAGTCGTCTCCATTTCAAGTGAGGCCAGAGCAACACAAGCCATACCCATCAGGAATAAAATGAGACTATGAAAATGACAAATTTTGCACTATGTGACTTTTGGAATGAATTTCACCATGGGAATCAGTGGAGGGTACGAATAGGGGGATGGTCAAAGGTATAGAGAGATGGACTAGAGTGTCTTTGAGACTCTGACCTTATGGTGGTATTAGGGAAAATAAGTTGCTGCATTTGGTGTTGGAGGATGAGACAAAGGGATTGCAGCACCTTGCTGCAAACATGTTTAAAGACCACTCGTGAGACGTTAAAGGCTATGTGCCCTGTTTATTCACCTGGAAAATGGCTAGACTTTGGATAAGCATTGCTAATAAAAATTGCTGAGTGCTGCTGAATCCTATACAAATGCACTTTCTAAGCACTTGCACAAGTGCATGGATTGTGCTATCCCTAACAGAACTGAGATACTGTCCTCCAAAAAAAGGAAGCCAATCTGGTGGTCCCCTGCCATAAACAAACTATACAACAGAAGAAAACTGTTGCAAAAAAAAGAGTAAAATCTCATGATTGGAGGAACTCCTTGGTCAGCCTCAGTAAGAAGCTGAGATCACTCATAAAATTCTCCACAGCTAGTTACGAAAACAAAATTGCCGCTGATCTAAAGACAACCACAAAGCATTCTATAGCTATGTCAAGAATCTCAATGCCAACACTCAGATCTTCTCTGAGTTACAGCACAATGACACTAAATATACAGAACCAACTGATACTGCCAACATCCTAGCAGATAGGTTCAGTACTAATTTTACCCCTCTCTCACCCCATAAAGGGCCCATCTCTATACCGGAAGAGTGCAAAGTTCATGAAATCACAGCTGCATGAGTAAAAAAAACTCTCTCCAAAGCCAAGAACACAGCATCCATGGGACCTGACAACATCCCAGGCTGCGTTCTACACAAACTACAGAACGAACTGGCACACCAACTAAGTACCATGTTCATTCATGGCCTTATCTCAGGCTTTGTACCCACTGAATGGTGCACAGCAACGGTTATCCCACTCCACAAAGGGGGAGCCAACATGGACCCTGGGAACTACTGCCCCATTAGTCTAACGAGCCTGGTCTGCAAGGCTATGGAACGTATCATCATGGAACTTATAAACCATGACATTGGTAATCTCCAAACTCTGGACCCTACCCAGTTCAGGCTTGTGAAAGGCAGATCATGTCTCCTAAACCTGATAGACTTCTTTGAAGCGGTCACCAAAGCCGTAGATGAGGGTAAGGTGGTTCACACAGCCTATCTAGATCTGGCCAAGGCGTTCGACACCATCCCCTACTCTGGACTTATATTTACTTACTAAACTAGGTATAAATCCGTATGTCACAAAATGGATTGCCAACTGGCTCACTGCCGGAACCCACAGTGTGAAAGTAGCAGACTCTAAATCTAACTTCAGACCATTGACAAGTGGAGTACCACAGGGTTCAGTCCTGGGTCCTCTCCTGTTTGGTATCTACTTCTCTGAAGTACAGGCTAACACAGAAGGTCTTTGGCTAACAAAGTTCACAGATCACTGTAAACTAGGAGCCATAATCAAAACAACAATGTGAACATCCTACAAAAGGGCCTTACTGAGACAGATGCCTGGTGTCAAAGCCATGGCCTCAAGCTCAGTGCCAAAAAGTGCATTGTCGTCTCTTTGGTAAAAACTCTGTACCCATGAACTACCACATAGGCAGTAGTCTAATTAACACTGAAAGTGTGATAAGAGACCTTGGGACACAGGTGGACAGTAGTCTCTCCTTTGATAGTCACATTGCCACAGTAGTCAGGAAATCCTTCTACGTGGCACACCTCATTACAAAAGGTTTCTCATCCAGGAAAAAAGAGGTAATTGTTCCCCTCTTCTCATCACTCATTTAGACCCATTATAGAGTACAACGCCCCTTTTGGTATGTACCTCACAAGACATCTACAACAACTGGAAAGGCCGCAGAAATACCTTACAAAGAGGATTACCGGCCTCAAATAGATGCCCTTTGCAGACAGTCTCAAAAAACTCAAGCTTTACTCCATCGCAGTAGGCGATCTCTACCTAACATACAAAGCTATGTCAAATCCAGAGCTATTGGACATGCGCCACTTAAAGAAATCCCAATCCCTCTGAGCTACACACTCTAGGGACCTAAACCTAGTCACCACAATAAACAGAACATGCTGGAGGGATAGATTCCTGTCCCAAAGACTTTCCATACTCTGGAACAAACTACCTATCTATATCAAACAAAGCTCCTCATTAGCACTCTTCAAGAAAAATCTTGATGATTGGATGGGAGATAGGAAATTCACCCCGGGTATCATTTCTGTGGCTCTGCTCGACAGGGGCACAGGAAAATAATTTTCTTGGCTGGTAAAAGCCAGGGTACTGTTTGGCTAGGCTTATATAGACCCTAGGACCAATAGCCTAGTACCTACCTATGAACCTATTTCCAAACTCCTCCTTGCTTTGTTTCCCCCCTTGTGTGTTGATATCACAGCCATGTTAGAGTGCATGGCTTTCACACCCTTAGAAAGATGTTCTTGAAAGGCTTGCAGTCCTAGTAGAACTGCCTTCTTGCCCTGAATATTGACACACATCTGTGTTTTTTGTGTCCACCTTCCCTGGACCGTTTTTCCCAAACGAGGCTTGCCCCATTCCCAGAGCAGATGCATCCATGGTGAACACAATGACTGGGAGTGGTGGAAAAAGAGCATCCCAATGACATTGTGGTTAAGCCACCACTGTAAATGCTTGCAACAAGATTTTAAAATATGTATATTTGAGACATTGTTTCAAGAAGCATTGATCCACTGCATTCCTAACATGGATGGATGATTTCTTATGCAATATCTCTGGTTTTGGGTATATGTATATGGTTACTGCAGGTAATCCCAGGGTCATAATACTGTGGCTGCTGTAGATGTCATGATGCAGAAGTAATCTGACAGTCTGTATGTCTGTAGACTTGTTAAAATGTGTTGTCCGGGTGGAAATCAGTAAATGTTAATGTCCCAATTTGCTCCAGCTGTGACATTTTTTTAGGTTGACTGATTCCTCGGAACAGGCATATTAATAGGAACAAATAGTTCTTTGGTGATTGACTCTCTTGAAGGGAAAAGCTCTTGATCTCCAGCAACCTGAGGGGTAGTAAAGCTCTACAGGCTCTGTGCACTTGATAAACATCCTTGGGGTGGTGGTTAGTTCATAGCATAAGGCTCACACTGTGATACAGAGGAATCACCTGGATGCCTTGGATATTTTTTACATGAAGATGAGCATTCTGGAGATCCAAAAAAAAATCACATCCAGTTTTCTTCCTGAAGACATGGAAGGAAGGACTGCACTATAATCATTTAGAATGTAATTTTTAAGTACACTAGTTCAGGTGACAAATCCAGTATGAGCCAGAAGTCCCTTTGCCATCTTCATTGCCAGGTAGACCTTCCAAGTCTGGTGGGTTCTCAGCCTGGAAGGAGGTTGGTGACTTCAGTTGTAGTCTTCTTTTTTTGGGGTGGAACCTCTGGTATAGCAAGAGCTGGTGGTGATGGGGCTTTTGAAGAGAGAATAGAATAGGCTTTGGATATGATTTCCTTGATCTAACTCGTATATATTGGCCAGCCATGCTTTGGGATAGTGGGATATATAATCCCAGACTGCCTCCAGAGAGGGACAGTTAGGCAGCGCTTCAGGGGTTTTGCTGTCTGTTGCCAGGGGAAGTACTGCAGAATCTCTGGTTTTGGGGACCACCTGTGCTTCTAGGGCAGTGGCTGTTGGAGAACCCACCATGTTCACATTGCTTGTACTAGATTTGTTTGGATTTTCTAAACCAGATGCTCTCTGCTTCCATTTGGATCCTAGCAAAGAGTGTTAGTGGTGGTGAGCAGTTAACCCCAGCAGCGGTCAGTATCTTGCCTTCTTATTCACTCTGTTGCAACCTTTTTCCTTTTGTTCAAATAATTTAGGGACATCATAGGGGAGGCTTTGGCAAAGGCCACTCTTTTGTTCCACAAATCCTGCAACCCTGAGTCATGCCAGTTTCCTCAAGGAAATGGCTTACTTTGTGCCCTCACAGGTCCATCTGCAACATTATGTAATAACCTCAATACTGTTTGGCAATTGTATTCATAATGGCCATTTGGACTCCACCTGCATTTTTCTCTCTTCAGGTGGTAGCTTTTTCATGGTTTCTTGTATTTTGTCAGATCCCTCTGAGACCTTATCGTTTGAAGCAAGTAGTTGGTTGATCCAATTGCAAAGTTACCTGACTCGTATACATGTGCTACCATGGGTGATCATGACTTTGGCTTCCTTGTTGAGTGTGGTGGTGGGGTAATTGCTTGGGTATCCTCTTCCATGTCTTTGCAGCAAGTAAAATAGAGTCCAAAAGGCATCCCTTGCTCCAGTGAGGTCTGTCTTTAGCAGTTCTAAGAATTTTTACCATGTTTTCCTGGTATTGGTTCTTCAATGTCTAGGAATTTCCAGGCTCCTAACTATCTAGATCCACCATTCTACTGGAAGGCAGGGACAACCGTACTATTGGGAGAGGGAACAGATGGCCTCAAAGCATCTCTTTCTCAGGGGAGGTTGGTCATTAGGCCAGGGTTCCCTCTGCCACATCATCCTTAGGATTTCCCTGAATATGGTGTCTCTTCTGGAGGGGGGGGGGCATTCCTTCATCAAGACCATTCTCTGTGGTAGGTTCTAAGTGATTCTTCTTCCAGAAAACACCTGAAGAGGAACTGTTTGAGCATTCCAAGGAAGATCCTTCTTACTGCTGAGAGAAAAATTAATTGCTCAATGCTGAGCTGGTCAGGGTGTGTGGTTGGGGCCATGATGCTAAGTATATATGTTGTACAACTACAAACTTCAAAGGCAGTCAGCGTTAAAAGTGCTGGGCCATAGCCTGCATCTACAGTGAGCTTACTGCATAGATGGCTTTTGGCACCATGTTTATAAAAAGCTTGCGTTCTAGGACTCAAACGCCAGCGTAATTAACCCCGTGAATGGTCATTAGGGCATCAGATCACTCTCATCATTGAAGCATCTGTGCAGACAACATTGGGCCTACTAACAGAGTTATTGCTAATGTTTCTACTTCCAAGGGTATCAACACTGTGAAAAATTCACTATCAGTGCTGCCAAAGGTAACAGCACAGATATCATAGATACTGTTGGAGCCAAGATGGGGCCCAGGATAGGAGCCAGTGAGGTTTGGAAGTAATATATGGCCATAGTAGAAACAGATGTGATTAAGAGGACAACCGCAAATGTGAAGGACCAATTGGAAAAAGCAGAAGCAGGTGCTTAGTGGAGAATTATGGTACATTTAATTTGGGGGGGAGGTGACACATTTTATCTAAAACACAGTTCATCAAAACCTTGAAAGATTGAAGCACATTTCACTGAAAATGTCACATACACTAAATACATGTCCAAAAGCTATTATTGCAGGGCTTCACACCCCTTCCCCAAATATGCTAACCCCACAGTCACACAGCTGCACTGGAAAGAGATTAGTACTCTCACACCGAATCACTGCTGGCGCTCATACACACATTTCTAGACATGGAGGTACAGCATAACAGTAGGCATTAGCAAAGAACAAATTATAAAGGAGTGAGAGAGAGTATTTAGACAGCTCCATCTCCCAGGAGAAGTTATTCAGCCTTCTCAAAGTAGCCAAGTCAGATCACCCTGAATGACTGGGTCTGGCAGTACCTATCAGGGGCTAAGTTTGCTTAGATAGTGCCCTTGAACGTTTTTATTCAGCAAGACAGGAAGATTCCAATAAGTAGCTGTTTTTGAAAGGACATCTGGACTGTTGTCCTTACCTCCTACACTACTAACGTCTTTCCTTTTGAAAGGACATCTGGACTGTTGTCCTTACCTTCTACGCTACTAACGTCTTTCCTTTTTCTTGTCAGCTTTCTTATCCTCCTTATAGGCTCCACCCTTTTGAAGGCCATTCAGTATTAGTTTCCCCTTTAGTCTATTAAGTTTCGTTGTGCTGGTGGAGAGAAAACCTATTACAGGTTAAGCTCCTAAACCAAAAATATTGGGGGGGGGGGTTCTTTCCTTTTATTCCAAAGCAAAGAAATTACAGTTTTATAAAAGTAAGGTTAATTCTTGATAGTACACTGTACTGTATGAAGAAAAGAAGCCACATAATTGAGTTGACCTTCAAGTGAGGGTGAGCTTTTCCTTTAAGGTGTTGGAAAGCTTATCAACATGTATTTACATCAACCAGCATTAACTGTACAAACTATAAGGACATTAAACAAATTCTGGAATCATATGAGTTAATGACAATATGCAGATTGCTTTTAGACATACTGATATGTGCATCCAAAACCTATTCAAGTATCATAATATTAGATCTTTGTGATTCAAGCCCACCAACTTCATCTTCAGCATTTGTAGCACAGTGGATCACACTTTTCCAAGTCCAATTTATCCTGCATTTCTTTCTTTATTAGCCTTCACATCACATTCACAATACTGGCCTTGCGTGTATTTGCTCAGGTGTCTCTGTGGGGACCTACAGAAAAGGAAGGGAAAAGGTGTGAAGTTTATGCTGAAGTGGACAGGCATAGATGATGAATGTAAAATTATGTCCTATTCTTCTGTTGCAGTATTCCTGACTTAAGGGAGACGCCTGCCAAGGCGACGACCCGACGTCGGCCAGTATACCAAAGTCTTTTACTAACTAAGCTGCGCAGTATGTCTGACGTTGGCCGACCACAGACTTCAGCCATAAAAGAGATGTACATGTGCACCACCCTCAGAACTACTTTGATGCCAGTCCGCTCGCTACTCCCGGATGCCGTTCTGCTGGAATTACTAATCTTCGGATAAGATGTGTCCCATTGGGGAAGCTGTTTTTCGTGCTACCTTTCTTTATCTTTGAGGTTCATGTCATCCAGAAAAGGAAAATGTGACTGTGGATAACATATTCCACATAAAGACAGTCATACTCTGTGCCTTTTTTTGCTTTCTCCCTCAGCTACTGCACTATTTACCAGTCCTTTGTCCCTAAAACTCTCAAGTTGGTTATCCTCCCTTGCGATGTACATTGAAAACCAGTCTCAAGCTTCTTGCAAAAAATGCGATTGG
This sequence comes from Protopterus annectens, assembly GCF_019279795.1. NCBI lineage: Eukaryota > Metazoa > Chordata > Ceratodontiformes > Protopteridae > Protopterus > Protopterus annectens. The sequence goes on along the minus strand of NC_056738.1, from coordinate 548,243,496 downwards.
TGCTCCTCCAGACCTGATGACTGAGCCTATTAAATGGAAAGCCAAAAAACATAAGCCAGAATCTGAAGCTGCTCCTCTTGAGTCCGACATCTCTTCCAAAGCGCATGAGAGCTCTGAGACACTTGCCGACTGAGATCTGGATCCACAGATCGAGCCAACTTCACAGGTCGTCTTGGCTCCTGATGTTTGCACATCCAGAGAGGCTTCTCAGATGTCAGCCTCTGATGTCCAGGGGGAACTGACGCTTAGTGTCAGAGGGCCTTGGTGGGATTACCCAGATTGTCATTGAGGAGGATGTCGAATCCGATATTATGGAGTGCAGGCTTACGTCTGGGTCCTATCCTTTGCACTGCATAGCTACACCTACAAAGAAGAAATGCAAAACCAAACATTTCTCTACTTCTCCTGAACCACAGAAGGAATGGCTGAACTTTTCACAAGACCTCTTCAAGGCCTTTATGATCCTTAGGCCATGCTTTTTCCCCTCCACCCGGGCCTTCCTTCCCTAGGAAGAGACCTAGGCCCAATCTTACTCTGTATGAAGACTCGTCTTCTGAGGAAGAGGATGAGTAATTGGACTATTCCTCCCAAATTCCCTCCCCTTTGGATTATGCCTCCACCGAAGAGGACTCCAGTGGGACAGATTCCCCCATGGAGGATATTTCTTTTGGAGAGACTATTTCCAAAATGTGGGATCACTTTGTTGGACTCATCAGAGATGTCAGAGGTCCAGAAGCAATTTTATGACCTCCTCCAAGTTCAACCTCCCAGTTCTTCAGCCATCCCTCCTGTAATCCCTGCATTTCTGGATGTCTTTGCATCCACTTCCACCCACCCAGACTCACAGCCCTCAGCTCCTAAAAAACCTGATCAGTGCTACAAGGTACCCATGGACTGCCAGTTCCTTTTGAAGGCACCCGCTGCAGATCCTTCACTTATTTCTGTTGCCTCTGATAAGGCCTCCAGGTCCACTCCTTCCACTTCTCTGCTGCCCTCTGATAAAGACCGCAGATAGTTGGAGAGGCTGGGAAAGAAAATTTATACCTCTGCTACCCTGGCCTTCAGAGCTTTAAATTGCCAGACACACATGACAAAGTACAACTTGGAACTACTTTCCAAGGTCTCTAAATTGGTATTCGGTATGCCGGAGTCTGCCAATAAGGCCCTGGCATCCTCTTCTTGCCACCTCCTCACAGGTTCATAGGTTGGTACTAGGCTGTTGGCCCTAGGGCCTGTACAAGCTTAGCCATAACAATTCCCTAGATATTTCTTCCCACAATATTTACTTCTCTAGACCCCTGTCTAGCAGGGCGACTGACATGATCCCCAGGGTGAATTTCCCATCTCCCATCCAATCATCAAGGTTCCTTTTGAAGAGGGCCAAGGAGGCGCTCTGCTTGACATGTATGGGCAGTCTATTCTAGAGTATGGGGAGTCTCTGGGTCAGGAACCTATCCCTCCAGCATGTTTTGTTCATTGTGATGACAAGGTTTAGATCCCTGGAGCGTGTGGCTCTGAGGGATTGGGATTTCTTTAAGTGGAGCATGTCAAACAGCTCAGGGTTTGCCATGGCCTTGTATGTTAAGCTCAGGGTTTGACATGGCCTTGTATGTTAAGCAGAGATCGCCTCTGAGTAGACGATATGCCACAGAGTATAGCTGGAGTTTTCTTTAGACGGTCAGCATATGACATCTGCTTTAGGCCTGTGATTCTTTTAGTGAGGTATTTCTGTGGCCTTTCCAGCTGTTGCAGATGTCTTGTGAGGTACATATCAAACCGGGCATTATACTCTATAATGGGTCTGAGGGATGAGTACAGTGGGACAGTGACCTCTCTTTTTTCTGGATGAAAAGCCCTTAGTGATGAGGTGTGCCACATAGAAGGATTGCCTGACTGGTGTGGTGATGTGGTTATTGAAAGTGAGACCACTGCCCACCTGTGTCCCTAAGTCTCTCATCGCATTTTCAATGTTTAGTTTACTGCCACCTATGTGGTAATTCATGGGTACATGTTTTTTTCCAAAGGGGATAATTGTACATTTCTTGGCATTGAGCTTGAGCCCATGGCAGTGGCACCAGGCATCTGTATCTGTAAGGCCCTTTTGTAGAATATCTACAGCATTTGGGGGTTCAATAATGGTTGCCAGTTTGCAGTCATCTTGCAAACTTTATTAGCCAGAGTCCCTTAGTATTGGCGTGTACTTCAGAGAAGTAGATGCCAAACAAGAGTGGTCCCAGGACTGAACCCTAAGGTACCTCCACTTGGCACTTGTCTGGAGCTGGATTTGGAGTCTGCTACTTTTACAGTCTGGGTTCTGTCAGTAAGCCAGTTGGCAACCCATCAAGTGATGTAGGGATTTATACCCAGCTTAGTAAGTTTATCAATGATTCCAGAGTGGGGGATGGTGTCGAAGGCCTTGGCGAGGTACAGATAGGCTGTGTGGACCACCTTACTCTTGTGCACAGCTCTGGAGACTGATTTGAAGAAGTCAGTCAGGTTCTGGAGACAAGATCGGCCCTTCACAATCCCAAGCTGTGTGGGGTCCAGTGTTTGAAGGTTACCAATGTCTTTGTTTATAAGTTCCATGATGCATTCCATGCCCTTGCAGATCAGGCTCGTCTGACTGATGGGACGGTAGTTCCCGGGATCCAAGTTGGATCCCCCCTTATGGAGTGGGATAACTATAGCTGTGTGCCACTCGGTGGGCACGAAGCCTGAGGTGAGGCTATGATTAAACATGACACTTGGGTGAGGTGCCGATTTTATTTTGTAGTTCATGTAGTACATAGCCTGGGATGTCATCTGGTCCCATGGATGCAGTATTCCTAGCTTTGGAGAGTTCAGTTTCTACCTGTGTGGCCGTGATTACCGGAATTTGGCAATCTTTTGGTACTGAGATGGGCCCTTTAGGGGGTGAGAGGGGCGTGAAGTTTGCACTAAATCGATCTGCCAGGATATTGGCAATATCCTTGGGATCAGTATATTTAATGCCATTCTGTTGAAGCTCAGAGCAGATCTGAGCATTGCCATTTAGATTCTTGACATAACTATAGAATGCCTTGTGGTTGTCTTTGGAATCTTTGGCAATTTTATTTTCATAACTAGCTTTTGAGGTTTTTATGAGGGATCTCAGCTTCTTACTGAGGCTGGTGAGGGAGTTTTTTGCATCCTGGGATTTTCCTCTAATCTGCAACAGTTTCTTCCTTCCGTTGTATAGTTTGTTTATAGCAGGGGACCACCAGATTGGCTTCCTTTTTTTTTTTTTTTTTTTTTTTTTTTTGGAGGAGAGCATCTTGGTTCCATTTGGGATGGCACGATTCATGCACGAGTGGATGTGCTCATATAGTGCCTTAGTGTAAGATAATGCAGTCGAACTTTTAGATCCCGTCTGCATGGGTGTCATGAAGTTTGTCACTTCTTACTTCAGTAGCATGAAGTTGGCTTTGGAGAAGTTTTTTAAGGAGGTTTCTTTACTTGGGGGGGGGGGGTGGGATGTGGATGTCAGGGGTGATTTGCTTATGGTCAGACCTGACCAGTGAGGGGGTGACCACTGGTGTGGAGCATCCATCTCCCATGTTGGTAATGACCAGGTCTAGGATATTGGAGCCCCTGGTGGGACAGTGGATTAGCTGATCAAGGGCGTTGGAATTTATGAATTCCAAGAACCATTGGGAAAAGGAGTTGGTACCCGAGTAGTTTTCCCAATTAATGGCAGGGTAGTTAAATCACCCAGTATTAGGGTGTTTGGTTGTATCTTAATATTTTCCATTATGTTTAGAAAGGTGTAGTGAGAATCTTGGAGCATGGTGGGGGATCTGTAGCAAGCTACAATTTGGATTGCAGTCTTACCTAGTGTTAGTTGCACCTGGAGAATTTCAGATGCATTGTGTTGGGCAACTAGCCTGGAGGTGTGAATGTCCTTGGTGAATATGGACACTCCTCCACCTTTAGTGTTTTGGTCTTGTTTTGTGGCCGAAAAGTGTGGTAAGAGTTGTAGCCTGGTATTGCAGGGATGCACAGATATCGATGTTCTCCATTTTTAGGAGTGTCTTGAGTGCATTTTGAGGTTTAGACTTCTAGCATTGAGTAGCATTACCTTCAGATTTTGCATGCTTGTATCTGTTAGGGTAGTAGTTTTGTCTTTTGAACCTTGCCTAAAAAAGGCACTATAGGGGTGGCAAGAGCTTTAGCCAGTAACCTGAATCCCAGGGGTGACAGGTGCAGACCATCTCTGGCAAAGCATCGTGGTTTGTCGATCATGTCTTCCCAGGCAGACAGATGCTGGATCCCCTTTGAATGACAACAGAAGCTTAGCCAATTGTTGAAGTTAATCATTTTGTCCTTGTACTGTGGTATCATTCTGGGCAAAGGCAGGATGGTACTCGGGGCTAGGGTCATACCTGCCTGGGCCAC
>NC_056738.1:548213541-548223541 GCF_019279795.1 Protopterus annectens | reverse complement strand
TACTACACATCCTAAGTATTCCTTTACATTCATTCCTACTATTACACATATATTTATTTTAGTACGTCGCTCTTACAGTCATGGCTTAGTGGTAAGCTCATGCACTACTGTTTCCAAGGCCTGGGTTTGGACTGACGTGGATTTTATTTTGTTTGAACTGGACCACAGACCTGTCAATCAGGGGCATATAGAAGCAGTTGTAACCGGGTTAGCTTGGTCGAACAGAGCCCGCATGCGCATTGATGCTCAGCTCAAGGCATACCCTGCTGATATAACTGCTTAACAGTGCTTATTTGATGACACCGCGCTTATTTTCTTTGAAAGGTCGAAATGGGAGACAGGAAAGTGATGAAAAAGGGGTCACAAAGAGGGTAAGACATAGGGAAACAAGTTTGGTTTTGCAGGAGGGATGTAGGTAAGGCTCCAGGCCGTCATTTCTTTCATCAAAGTAACAGCTGCATATGTTTGTACTCTGGTGTGATATTTAAAAACCTTTCCATCCTCAGGAGGTGTCAGGACAACAATACTTGTTGTACAGCCAATTGTACTGATAGTTTCCATGTCCAGCAGACAAAGTGAATGGGCAGCATGGGCGCACTTGTGGGCACAGAGTGCCTTTTTTTTTTTTTTTTTTCGCAGAGTGGTGGCAAAGTCGGTATAGCTGGGGAGGTAGGCCAGGTCAACAGACAAGACAAACAAGACGTATACAGGGGCGTGTGTATGACACATGTGGGGGTTACACAATTAACGGGACGGATGTTTGACATCCAGAGCCCATGAGCAACAGATGGCACGAGTGAAACTGATATCTCCACCCATGGGCAGTTGCCTGTTCCTTCACTGCCCAGGATGGGCTGTGCTGGGGCTGTGTAGGCCGGGCAACAGGCATGCCTGCAGTGCCAGCCACCTGTGCTCAAGCTGGCGAGGGGCCCAAGAACAGAGTCCTGATCTCCCCACGACCACAGTCCGGACGCTTATGGAGGGTGAGTGGTGGATCTCCTCTGGCCACACTTGCAGAGGGGGACGGGCCCCATCCCCTGCAGCGCCTACCTGCAGGTGGCACAGGCCCAGAGGAGGGTCCAGACTGGGCACCAGTGCCAGGTGCACTCGCCATTGAGGTAGGGAGAGGTGGGTCCACTGAACCCACCTTCCTGTCGTCCCATGTTTTGCGCTATGTCAGCGATAGTTTGTTAGTAACATACAATACCATCTCAATCAGTTGTAACAGTAATGCATTAGTATTCCCATTAACCAAATAATCTAGATATTCACACCATTGAACAGCAGTATAACATATGCATAATTTGAACAGCACACACAGTCCGACAACAGTAGTTTTACTGATGGCAACAGGCCATCAGGTTTGGATGTATGAACAGGGCAGATGCATCAATCTATACAAATATTTATGGACCCAACAGGACAAATGTCCAGGGGTGTTACTCAGATTAGCACATACCAATTTCACATGGAATGGATTATGAAGTGTGGTTATAGGGTGGGTGAAGAAAATATTATTAACACCTTCGAACACAATACATATGCTGTAACATTTAATAGCTGCAGATATATACATTACCTCACTGTTCGAACTACAGTTTCCTATATGATAACTACTTCAAGTTGGTGATAGGACTCATTGCCATACCAATATAATATTTTATTGTTATTCATACACTGCCTATATCTGGCTGTTCAGCTTCATCATCCTGCTACATTTGCTTTTATATAGCTATAGGTTAACTGTGTATGTTTGGTATTTCAGACAATCATACTATCTGCATATTGCACTGAGAGCAACATATCCAGATTTTGGGATACATACCCAGCTGCAGCAACACTTCAAACATATTTTTAGGTAGTTTACTTGCTTGTCACATCTATTTACCCGTACTAATTGCAGTATACTTGGGTCTGTGGGTTATTGCTACTTTTATTGTGGACTTATAACTCTTTCTCACACACTCTCACTTGTTTTCATTTTACTATTCAGGATGGTACTACTTCTAGGCTTTATTGATATGTTTTACCCAGTTATTACAATCCTTTCCAGCAGTCTCACTTCAGTCATGTTTCAGTATTTCAACAGGGGATATATTTTAACACATGTGATTTGTCATCTTCTGCAGCTGTACTTTTCAGCCTGCTGCATAAGTGTACCATTATATTGCTGTGGGGCATCTTTATTTCAATCTTATTTCGACATTTTAATTTTTCTGTTTGATTATGATCAACAACACTTTGTAATCACAATACTCTAAACACCTTTACACTGTTATTACTTGCACATTTTATTACTTAGACTACACTGCACTTTTGCTAACTGTCATACTTTTTATATTTCTTACAGTTACTGGGAGAGGATTACTGACCTGCCTGGTATGCAACTGCACCAGCGCCTATCTCCATAGGTTCTGCGTGTGGTTCGCAGAACGGACACCTGAGCTGTAAGATAAATGAAGCAATATTGAACACATATCCATAATATCAACTAGTTTAATTACATAGATACATAATTAAATGTAACTTACTCAGTAGTGGTCCATTGGGCATTTGCCAGGCCTCCGATCCAAAGGTTCAATTGGTCCTGCCACGCCTCTTCAGGTCCGCATGGTGGTGATGGACCTGCTCACCAGTCCCTAACCCTGTAATTGGTGAGACTGGGCGAGCCAACCGTCCCACGCCTCAGCCCTACATGATCCCCACAGGACCTGGCCATCTGCATGAGTTGGGCCTTATGATTGTGGACTAGAGCCATGACCATACCTGGACTCCTCAACGCCCCACCTCTGTGTCAGCAACCACCCTCACCTACCCTGGCGGCCCCTGGCTGCGTTAGTTCTACAATCGCGAGTGCCGTGGTGTATTCCCACCTATGGGGCTGGAGTATACGCCGCTTTTCCCACACTTATCTGTGATTGGCTATTTTGAATTGGTATCAACTTCACAAAACCTGCTTTGTCATGCTCCACTTTTCTATTCATTCCTATATATTTGCTATTACCGATTTCTACATAGCCGCCGTCATGGTTAGTGGTTCAGTACTCAATTATGGTGCATGGTATCCTGTTCGAACTCCACAATGCTTTTTATAGTATTTTTGCATCAGGTAGACAGTAGGCTAGGGGGTGTGTCTTTGTGTAAAGGCAGTTTTGTTACAGCTTTGCTCAACGCTGTCTGGCGGTTAACTTGAAAGTTGGCATCAAAGGCGATCTCCGCGTTAAAATGGCTACGCTGGTTTACGCCCATTTGGCTGTCAGCACCTATTACGCTTGCCAGCTCAGCTTAGCACACAGTTTCAGCGTGTTTGAACTCTGCTTAACCCCTGGCACTCATTTTGCACTCTGTTAAACCACTACTCACCTTCAGCACTCATTTTACATCTGTTAAACCAGTGATCGGGCAGATGCACTCACCTTGTTAAACTGTAGCTCAGCTCAGGCACATCTGTCATTTTTTATTATTTTGTTATTCCACATTTTCAAAATAAATGGCCTATGTCATTACATTTTACATAAAATATACTCTATATGTACAGGGTATGTTGGGACTTGTTTCTGTGGCGTATTTCTAAATAAAAATAAAAAATTGATGTTGTGGGGTTTCGAACTATGACTGCCTGCTCTTCAGCCGACGTCTCTACCGCTACGCTTATTACAGTTTGGTTTACTTTGCACATTTAGTTCTTATATGCTTTTCCACCACCGACCAGAGTTATGCGCTGCACGCCAGCAAACTAGCTCTTCAACACAGGCAAACATTCAATTTAAAAAAAAATACAACATGTTCATTTATTTATTTTATGTTCATAGTCTGTGGGGGGGTGCTGTGTTGTGTTGTGTTTATCTCATATCATGGACTCTGTCAAGCTGGTTTTAGCACTTTACTCTTCTGGGGGGCATGTCCGCCAGCAGGCTCGGCCTACGGACACGCCCCTACTGTCTCCACGGACTGGTAGTTAGGCCTTTAGGTGTGATTCAGCATGCCTCATGCGCGCATGACATGCTGACTACGACTGCAGCCCGTGGTAAGCCTTGTATTTCTGGCACGGAGGCTTCGTGAATCCTGCCCCAAGCGCTTAAACGTGTTTGGGAAGTTTAAGGAAGAGGAAGAAACAGAGGTAAAGAGGGTGGTTAGTCAGGGTTACTACAAGGGCAACCGGTGCTTGAGGTGTTTTTTTAAGTTTTTGTTTAAAGAGTGGCAAGGACACTGAAGTTAGTTCATTAAAAACAGGTTCCATTTTTCCAGCTGTGTTGGTAAACAGAGTCGCCAGCCGGTCATTAGATCTCTTGTTGCGCTAGGCAAGGACGGTGTTAAGAATGTAGGAGTCAAGATTACGTAGGGGATTAAGAGCTTTGAGAGTATAGGGTGTTAGTCAGTTGGTAAATGTTGTGGGCAATTGTGAGTTGTGGGATTATCAGATGGTTTTCTAAATTCCAGCCAGTCTAGTTGCCCAAGATTAGAACAACAATGGCGGGTTCTGAAGGATTGCCAGCAGCAATCTGGCAAATGTTATTATAGGAAGTTGCTAATTTGTTAAGGTTAGTTTTTTAGGTTGCAGCAAACAGGTGAAGTGCCAAGTGCTTATATTGATGGGAGTGAGCAACTTTGGCTCTGGCTGCTGGGGTTAAAAAGGTTTTGTATTCTATATAAGGTTTGGTTTTTCTGTTGACTATTTTAATGGTGTTATTTATATGGTAATCAAAAATGAGATTCCTGTGTATGGGAGGGTTGTGTGTGCCAGGCTATGAACCAGAAGGCAGTCCAACACATTGTTAGCTGCTCATGGATAGGCCCTGATGCTTTGTGCTGTGCCAACAACCTGGAGGTGTGTGTATCTGTGGTGCCTTGAGATACCACCCCCCTGTCCATGTGTGTTACATGTGTAGGGGATGACAGGCATGGTATGAGGTATAACCTGGCAGTGATGGGTTGCACCTGTGAGCCGTGAATCAGGAATCTGGTACTGCACAGATATTGCAGTTCACCGTGCTGAGGACAGTGTCCAGTGCATGCATCTTGTGGTGTACACTGCTGGTGTTGTGTAGCATCACTGTTAGTGTCCTATCCTGTGTGATACCCATGGAGGTGGCTATGTAATCCATGTCCTGCAGCACAAGGCACTATGTGTGTATCAAGGGGCTTCGCCAATATACAATGGCCCATGGGTGTCACGTTCAAGCTGCCCCTCGCAAATCATTGTGGCTTCCCTAGCATGTAAGCACACGTTGACAGCCATTGGATACCTTATGAATGACGTTGGAGATTGAGCAGAATGTAGACATAGAACACCCTTCCTACATATTGTGGTAGCATACCTGGTGAGGGTATGATGGCAACCAAGATCAGGCTCATACTGGCCCGTGCCACATGCTGAGAGATCCCTTCTATGTTCCCTATCATGTAGTCCAGGGAGGTATGTCTCAGGTCATCCATAGTGGCATGGACAATGACTGAGTCATATGTGTCCATGCCTCTGACTGACCTGTATGCATGTGTTTTGTGGTGGACCATAGTGCCACACTGTGACCTTCACCATGTACAGCCTGTTGAGCGGGACCCCTGCAGCAGCCAAGAGAGGTACCTGACACATCTGTACAGGTGTGTTGTAGCCCTACAGGCTGTGATGTGTGGCACAGGATGTGTGTGCCATGTGCATGTGCTCTGTTCCGACGTAACATATGCCTGTGTGCCAGCTGCGGAGGTGTGTGATGCTCAGGCAGGATGCTATTCTGAGTCTCCAAGTATGCCCCAGTGTGTTTGGATTGCTGTCAGTGCAGGTCTATGTCAGACTGGTATTGTAGTCACTGTAGTATGTCATGCCACCTGACAGGGTATGGCAGTACTGGGTTCAGAGTGCTCAGTCCCCAGATTGGCTATGTGGTGGCATCTCACACATGTGTTGTAAGTTCCTGGCCAGGGGAGAGGGATGACTGCATACATGTGGCAGCTGTGACATTGCCACATGACTCACATAAACCACAACTGGACCATAGAGCTGATTCTCAGGTTACCTTTGCACATGCTACCATAGTAGTGTGATTGCCATGGTGATTACCAACACATAGGGCCAATGGGGAACAACATACTGAAGGTGAGTATGTGTGGGTGTACTGCTACTGATTTCATAGCACTGGCATATATGACTGCACACATGGGTAAATGCCAGGTAAGTCATGCGCAATGTGTCACAGGCAACGTACATGCGAACAGGACAGACAGTGACGTTCTGTCATGTGGAAAATTGACATACATATAGTATGCTATGCAGATGTCACTAGGAATCCACAGAAGCTCTGTAACTCTGCATTGCAGGTGGAAGCAGTGTTCCAGGGAACCCCAAGCAAACATGCATGCAAACAAATCTACAGTAAGCAGGGCTGGAAGTAGTCCATTGTACAACAAAGAAGGGGTAACACTTACAGTAGGTAACAGTGCAAATATGCAGGCACTATCAACATGTACCCAGGAATGCACAGCTCAGATGTCCATGGTAGAACTGATATTATTTCATAGTTAATTGTGATTTGTATTACATTGGTACTGCACACATATCAACATGCGCAAACATCCACATTGCATAGTCGTTTTGGGCAACATGCCACCATTACTGTACATGTCCATCATTGCGTATCACTACTTGCATTAGCTTCTCCCCTGTGCTACCTATGTATATGGCTATCTGTTGACATCCTTACCACCGGTATGCAATAATGTGCAGCTGTTACACTATGGTACTTACTATGGATGTAGATAACAATTCAGGACAGTCATACAGTTACTGCATCAGGCATGCTGGGATATACACACAGTCATATCAGCACATTGTACTGTTACCAACATTATACTAGTAATACACTTCTATGTAGTCACCCTGTGCATCAGTAACATGTTTACCTGTTCCTGCACTGATGTTGGAGATTGCAGGAGGTGGCACAGTTTCATTATATGCACAGGGTGTGAATTAGGTATGCCTGAGTCTGCCACTGATACCACCAATTGACATGTGTGTGTATGTGTGTTGGTGAGGGACAGCAGTACAGGGTGGGGCACTGTTGGTGCAGTGAGTGCGTGTATGTGGTAGCCCTAGGTGTTAACAATTTGCATGTGTGTATGCATGCACACAGTTCAACCTCATGGCTGCCATATACTGGAGTTTGTGGACAGCCACAGACTGCACCTGGCAGGTCATACAGATCAGTGTCTGTGGGCACAGACACGGTACCTGTGCCTGGCAGGGGTGCTACTGACCGTATCCGGTACTAAGCCAGACTGGGTACTGTCATCAGAAGCGGGAGTGTGTTGACTGGACACAGGTCCCTGTTGGGACTGTCCAGAGCCACGTGCATGTGGTCTCCTGGGGCGGTCCGATGACAGCACAGACCCAGCATTGCTGGGGCTGCTGCTGGCACTATGGGGGCATCCACGGGCCTGCTGTCATCCGCAGCTGCTGCTGTTGCTGGCATATGGCCACGTCGACGCCGCAACCATCCACCATTGCCCTGGCTCATGGACATGTGGTTGTGGAACTGCTGTAATATGTCCCCACAAAGTCTGTCTATGACATTGGTGAAATTACGGATAGCATCCGTGATGTCACACATACTGTCAGTCATGGCTGTGCGACATGCTCTCAGCTCCCTCAGACCCTGTCTGGTGTACCTTTCTATACGCGACCCTGCCTACATGACAGCCCGAAATATAGCTGAGGTTGACAGACCTCTTTGGGCACATGTGCCAGAGGCAGTACGCCCACGGATGCTCCCACAAGAACCCATGGGCAACTGTCTGTGTGGTACCATCACAGGACCCTGCCCATGGCTGCTGTGTGGGGAAGCATGTGCCACAGATACCACATTACCTTGGTCAATGCCCACTGTATCCTGTCCATCACCTAGGGACAATGGTGACATAGGATGTACTGGCAGGATGACTGTGCACAATGATGGGGTTGACAGCTGTGTACTGTCAATTGGCTGACCAATGACAGACCCTGACACACCTTCCTGTGCCATTACACAGATATCATCATTATCAGTACCTGTGGCACCAGATTCAGGTTCCCTGCTGCAGGACACCAGAGCAGCACCAGAACCTGTGGGAGGAAGACTGGAAATAGAGTTTACAATGTCTACACAATGTTACCAGTGATGCACTAATGCACACATGCACACGTGGACACATGCACACATGCACACATGCACACATGCACACGTGGACACAGGCACACATACACACATGCACACATGCACACATGGACACAGGCACACATGCACACGTGGACACGTGGACACATGGACACATGCACACATGCACACATGCACACCCCGCAGTATACACACAGAGCACTACTGAGTTACACTATTATTACTAGCACTATCAGGACTATTATAGGTATTGTTAAAACACACTCACCAGCATGGATGGGCTGCCTTGCTGTAACACTGGAGGGACCTGCAGATATGAGGGGATTAATGTCAGTGGGCACAACTGTGTCATTGATACTGTGTATGATACAGTGCAGTAGTACACCAGTTGCCTTTCACATGTCAGCTGCTGATATTGGCAATATCACACCTGCACAATTAAATACTATGTTGACAGCTATATACCATGGACACACCTTATACATGCATAAACTAACAGTGTACAAAACAGTCAGGTGTACATATGGCATATTACCTGCACGCTCCATGTCGTGTTGCTTTGTGGATCCAGCCTCCATCATAATGCAGGTGTGTTGCTGTTGATGTTCCTGGGCTGGAGCCACAACACTTAGGAGTAGCCCCTCCAGTCTGGTGAGGGGGGGGTGGCCACCCCACCTCCTGTGGCGACCTGTTGCCTGTGGATATCCGACGCACGCTGACGGACATTTTTTATTAAATCACTGCAGTGATGTCGTACCTGCTCATATGTCCTATTATGCATGCCAATGTCATTTACCCTACAAGGTCTTGCCACAGTGCAGCCCTCTCCTGCTGATTCTGGCTGGTGCGGGAAAACAGTATGTCATAATCCCGCACCAGGCTCTGGTGTATCTCTTCATCTTCTGCAGCAGAGTAGGCAGGATTTCGCTGATGCGCCATGTCCCTGGAAGAGAACACAAACAGGATATCAGCAGACTATGTCAGCAATATATGGCACACATACTATACATGATACTCAACTGTAGTGATATACTACTACTCCCATATGTAGCACGTGTGTGTCTCTTGGTGGATACACAAATACATGGCTAGATATCAGTGCTCAGCCAACACCTGTGCAACAATACCTGCCACATTCCATACAACATAGTAGCAAGCCCCATCGGTCAGCACACTGAGACAGGTCCAATGAATAACCTCACTCTGGGGGTTCATACCAAGGTACTGTATGTGGAACGCCATCCACTAGTGTGATCTGGACACAAATTACTCGGCCTGGATATACATATCCCACCACCACCAGCACAGTAGACTACTTTGATATATATGTGATTAGACAAATATTCACTTGTTAGGACTGACATGGTATCCATGCAGCCCACTGGGCCAGTGGAAGCCACAACCCACACTGCTGACCCCTTTGCGAATGCTTCCCATGGACATTCCAAAGAATGCATGGAACATGCACACACATTTCTAAACCAGACCCTATGCACAAAGGTTAGGCATCCAGTCTGGTGGACCCCAGCCAAAGGCAGATTGTATAACGATAGAAGGAGGCTACTGCAGGACAGAGCAGATCACATAAGGGAAGGCATCTGTGGTCAGCACTGGTAATAAGCTACGGTCTCTCACAACAACATCCACGGCGTACTCTGAGAGGGAAATGGCCACGAACACTATAGATAACCACAAGGCCTTCTTCAGTTATGTTAACATATGGACCAAATGCCTCAGATATGCTCTGAGTTACTACACACCTATTAACATTCACTGAACACACAGATATTGGCAACATTCTGGCAGACAGGTTCAGTGCACGTATCCCCTCCTTCTCCCCACACTTAGAAACT
>NC_056738.1:548029903-548213041 GCF_019279795.1 Protopterus annectens | reverse complement strand
TGACAGGTGCAAGCTGTCCCAAGCAAGCTCAGAGAAAAGCCCCTTTTCTGTTTTTCCCTGTCTACATATTGTGGCAGCATTCTTGGTGAGAGTAAGATGGTACTCAAGGCCAGGGTTATACCAGCCTGTGCCACAAGCTCAGAGAGCCCCTCTGTGTCCCCTAACATGTAGTCCAGGGAGGTGCGTCAGAGGTCATACCCACTGGAACAGACAGTGACCGAGTCATACTTCTACATGCCTTGGTGTGACCGTTATGCTTGTTATGTGGTGGATCATAGTGTCCAATGGGCAGCTCAGAGTGACAGTCACCTTGTTCAGCCTGGTGAGCAGGACCTCAGTGTACCTGATGATAGAGGTACCTCATACAACTGTAGCAGGTGTGTTGTCAAGCCGTATGGCCTGTGACTGTTTGGCACACAGGCTTTGTGAGCTATGTGTTGTACGTGCTCTGCTCTGGCTTAACGTTTGCTTGTGTGTCTGCTTTGCAGGTGTCAGCTGCTCAGGCAGGATGCTATTCTGAGAGTCCATTAATGTACCTGTGTGTTTCGGTGTTTGGATTGCGGTCGTGGCAGGTCTATGGGAGACTGGTACTGTATTCACTGTAGTATCCCACTCCACCTGACAGGGAATGCCAGTGCTGAGTTAGGAGAGCTTAGCCCCCAATTTGGCTATGTGGTTGCATCTCTTACATGTGTTGTAAGTGTATGGGAAGGGGAGAGGGTTGTCCGTGTACATGAGGCAGCTGTAACATTGCCACATGACTCACAGATTCACCAACTGGACCTGAGAGTAGATCGACAGGTGACCTTTGCACATGCTACCATAGCATTGTGAATCCCATACTAAGTAACGACACATAGGGCCAATGAGGAACAAGGTACTCAAGGTGACTATGTGAGGGTGTAGTGCTCCTGATTTGTTAGTGCTGGCATATATGAATGCTGTCTTGAGCAAATGCGAGGTAAGTCATATGCAATGTGTTACAGGCAAGCTACATGCAAACAGGACAAACAGTGACGTTCTGTCAAGTGAGACATGGACATCAGTACAGTAAGCAATACAGATGTCACTAGGGATCCACAGAGGCACTGTACATCTGCACTGCAGGTGGAATCTGTGTTTCAGGAACATAACAAGCAAACATGCATACAAACAAAGCTACAGTCAGCAGGCCTGTATGTAGACTATGCTACAACAAACAAGGGGTACGACTTCCAGTAGGTAACAGTGCATATATGCAGGCATTATAATCCTGTACCCAGACATTCACAGGTCAGACGGGCTGGGTCCAGCCACACCCCCCACAAGTGTATAGACCACGTACCTTCGTAATGTTGAATAACTGGCTCATACCTGTAATAATACACATGTCAAATAACAGACACTGAGCCCTTACTCAGCATTTCCAGACTTAGTATGATGTATGCTACCTGTCCTGGCACCACAGTATCCTTGACATGTATGAACACTCTCCCTCCTGTCATAGTTAGTTCTGTGTTTTGGTGCTGTCATGCATGGTATGAGGTGTGACCTTGTAGTGCTAGTTTGCTCTTGTGAGCCTTGAACCTGTTGTGTAGTACTGCACAGATGTTAACATCCTCAAACATCCGCATTGCAGAGTCGTGTGTGGACAGCATGCAACTCGCAGTTGACATAACCATCATTGATTATCAATATGTACATTGTTGTATCCCCTGTGCTACCTATGTAGGTGGCCATCCATTGACAGCCTCACCACCAGTATGCAAAGATGTGCAGACAGTACACTGTGATAATTACTATGTGTGTACAAAACAATACAATGAAATTCATATTGTAACTGCATCAGACATGCTGGTATATACCCACAATGATATAATTACACTGTACTGTTGTCAACATCATACTATTACAACACTTCTATGTAGTCACCCTGTGCATCAGCACCATGTTTACCTGTTCCTGCACCAATTTTACAGATTGCAGGAGGTGGCACAGTTTCATCATATGCACAGGGTGTGTACCTGGTATGCCTGAGTCTGCCACTGATACAACCAATTGACATGTCTGTGTGTGTGTGTTGGTGAGAGACAGCAGTACATGATGGGGCAATGTTGATGCAGTGTGTGCGTGTATGCGTTAGCCCTAGGTGTTATCACTTTGCATGTGTGTATGAATGCACACAGTCCGACCTCATGGCTGCCATATACAGGTGTTTGTGGACAGCCACAGGCTGTACCTGCCAGGTCATACAGATCACTGTCTGTGGCCATGGACACGGTACCTGTGCCTGGCAGGGGTGCTACGGACCATATCCGGTACTAAGCCAGACTGGGTACTGTCATCAGAAGCAGGTGGTTGGTGACTGGAGACAGGTCCCTGTTGGGACTGTCCAGCACCATGTGCACGTGGTCTCCTGGGGCGGTCTGATGACAGCACAGACCCAGCATTGCTGGGGCTGCTGCTGGCACTATGTGAGCGGCCGCGGGCCTGTTGTCCACAACAGCTGCCAGCTGCTGCTGTTGCTGGCATACGGCCACGTCGACGACTCAACCATCCACCATTGCCCTGGCTCATGGACATGTAGTTGTGGAACAGATCTAATGTGTCCCCCCAACGTCTGTCACTGACCTCTGTGAAGTTACGGATGGCAGCCGCAACATCACGCATACTGTCACTCATGGCTGTGCGGCATGCTCTCAGCTCCCTCAGACCCTGTCTGGTGTACCGTTCCATACGTGACTGTGCCTGCATTACAGCCCGAAACATAGCTGAGGTTGAAAGACCTCTGTGGGCACGTCTGACAGGGGCGGTATGCCCACGGATGCTCCCACGAGAACCCCTGGACGTCTACCTGTGTGGTACCATTTCAGGACCCTGGCCATGGCTGCTGTGTGGGGATGCATGTGTCACCAATACCACATTACCCTGGACAATGCCCACTGTATCCTGTCCATCACCTAGGGACATTGGTGACAACGGATGTATTGGCAGGATGACTGTGCGCATTGATGGGGTAGACAGCTTTGTAGTGTCAATTAGCTGACCAATGACGGACCCTGGCACACCTACCTGTGCCATTACACAGGTATCATCATTATCACTATCCACAGCAGCTGATTCAGGTTCCCTGCTGCACAACACCAGAGCAGCACCAGAAGCTGTGGGAGTAAGACAGGAAACACAGTTTACAGTGTGTACACAATGTCACCACTGATACACACATTCACTAAGTCAAATGCAGTGGAACAGCTAGTCACCTCTCCCACAAGGGGAGATAATATACTAGACCTGATCATCACAAAGATGGGGACAATGTGCTACACACCGGAAGTATACCCCTCACTAGTCACATCTGACCACAGACTAATCCCCCTGGATATACATATCCCACCTCCCCCACAACACAAAAGACTACAGTGGGAATCCTCTCACATGCCGACTTTACACTTCTTATAACTGAGTTGGTATCCTTTATGCCCACTGGCCCAGTGGAAACCACATCCCACAATGCAGACACCTTCACATATGCTTTCTACGGACATCTCCAAGAATGCATGGATCATGCAGTCCCAAATAAAACCAAGACCCTCTCCACCAAGGGCAGGCGTCCTGTCTGGTGGACCCCAGCATTGAACAAATTGTATAACAACAGAAGGTAGCTACTGCACGGCAGAGCAGAATTCCATAGAGATAAGGCATCTCTGATCAGCACTAGTAGAAAGATATGTTCTGTCGTACAAACCTGCAAGGCCAACAATGAGAGGGACATCACTATGGACACTACAGATGACCACAAGGCCTTCTGCTATGTTACACACCTGGGTGGGAACCCTCAGATATGTTCAAAGTTAGTTCACAGTGACAAAAGCTACACTGAACACACAGATAATGCCAACATTCTGGCAGACAAGTTCAGTGCAGATTTCTCCCCTCTCACCCACACATGCGGAATTACTCATCCCAGCTGACTGTAACCTCCCTGTCATCTCAGATGTCCAGCTGGGAACCACCCTCAGCAAAGCTGTAAACACAGCATCCATGGGACCCGACGGTATCGCAGGTTGCATGCTACGTGAACTCCAGAGGAGCTACACACGCACATTAAATGCTATTCAACCGTAGCCTTACTACAGCTTATGTACCTGGACACTGTCATACAGCAACAGTAGTCCCACTCCACAAAGGAGGCACCTCTACAGACCCTGGTAACTACTGCCCCATAAGCTTAACCAGCCTGGTCTGCAACGCTATGGAAAGAATCATTATGGAACTCATACACAGAGGCATTGGGGACTTAGACACTTGATCCCACCCGGTTTGGCTTTGTAGAGGGCAGATCCTGACTTATGAACCTGGTTGACCTTTTCAAATCAGTCACTAGAGCCATTGACGAGAGCACAGCGGTCCATACAGCCTACCTGGACTTGCCTACGGCTTTCAACACAATACCGCACTCTGGCATCATAGACATGATCAACAGCTGAAATGTAAATCCATATGTTACAAGATGGGTTGCAAACCGGCTAACGGATAGAAACCCTACAGTCAAACTCACTGGTGCCATGTCAGACTCAGAGCCAGTCACAAGTGGTGTCCCACAGGGCTCTGTCCTGGGACCGCTCATGTTCGGCATATATTTCTCAGATGTGGAAGCAGGCATGGGAGGGTAGTGGCTGACGATGTTCAAAGATGACTGCATACTAGGCGCCATAGTCGATACACCAGCTGACACGTACATTCTACAGAAAGGCCTCACGGAAACCGACAACTGGTGCCGGAGTCATGGCCTTAAACTGCATGCCACGTAATGTATAGTCATACCCTTTCGGACGGACAAGGTACCCACATATTATCACATAGACAGTAACCCACTGAATACAGACAAAGTAATCTGAGACCTGGTGACACTAATCGATACTGACCTCTCATTTGACACCCACATTGCCAGAGTGGTTGGATAGACTTCCTACCTTGCCCACCTTATCATGAAGGGATTCACATCCAGATCAAAAGGGGTCATTGTACCCCTATACTCCTCCCTTATCAGACCCATGACTGTGTACTATGCCCCATTTGGTATGTACCTCACCTGGCACTTGCAACAGCTAGGGGGACCCCATAAGTACATCACCAGGAGGATCAAGGGTCTCCAACAACTTTCATATGCTGCCAGACTAAAGTAACTCATGCTCTATTCCATAGCATACTGCCTAATTAGGGGTGATCTGTGCCTGATGTACAAGGCCATGTCCAATCGGGTATTGATGGACATGTTCCACCTCATACAATCCAAATCCATCAGAACCACAACAGCTACATATTTAAACCTCAGCACACATATGAATAGGACATGCTGTAGGGACAGATCCATCACTAAGAGGCTTCCCATACTGTGGAACAGGATCCCAGTTCATGTTAAGCAGAGACCCTCACTGACACTCTTCATGTGAATTCTTGACGAGTGGATGGGAGATTATAGGTTTACACCAGGGGTCATCTCTGTGTCACTACTAGACAGAGGCACAGTAAACTAATGCTATTATGTACGGAGGTCTTCACTGTGTCACTACTATACAGAGGCGCAATTTTCTAGATCTATTCTATACACTGTCTGCAGATAGCCTAGTACTAAACTATGACACTGTGAAACTATATATGTCTATGTATTTCTACATCCCTCTCTATCTATGTATACACATATGCATATTATATATATATATATATATATATATATATATATATATATATATATATATATTATATATATACATACATATCTCGATATACATACGTATACACATGTTAGATATATATATATATATATATATATATATATATATATATATATATATATATATATACTCCTTTTTAGTTCCACATATTTATACACACAGTAACGTACTGCTGAACATCCATTACTGTACAACCTACGTCTACATTGCACTACAACCTACATTGCTATGTGCACATAGCTACCTTCACATACATATGTATGTAGAGCCTTCAGTGACAGTTGCAGTATGTCCCCGGCCCTATGCACATCTTCATATACATAGATACAGACCAATAACACATCTGGAGGGTTTACAGTATGTAGACTATTATAGTAGTACTTTATATTACCTGTGTTTGTTGCAGCTGTTTGCATAGGCCTGCAGTTACTTGGCCTGCTGTCAGCCTCTTTGTTTTGTTGTTAGTTTTTTTTTTCTCTTTCTTTCTTTCTCTCTCTCTCTCTCTCTGTCTCTCTCTCTCTCCCCCCCCCCAGTGGGTGCAATGAAAGTATTGCATGTGTGGACTGGGAGTACAGGATGGTTTTGTAGGTATCTGCACATGTCCATGTGATGGCCTCTGCACCAATTGTTAGCCAGCATTTACTAATTGCATGCAGCCTGTTGTGTAGTGATTCCAGTTCTCACTGTGATTACAGGACTGTGCTATAAAAAGGTCTGTTAGGTAGGCGTAGCCCTTTCAGATTATCAGGGTGGGGACCATGCTGGTTTGCTGTGGACACTGTTCTGTGAGTGTAAGGGTTGGTATGTCCCTCATATTTCAGGCTGTGTTGTAGACACTGCAATGCATGTTGTTCTGTAAGCTGAGTATTCCTTCCTCCAGTGTCCTCTTCTCCGTGTGTATGTAAACTGACACCTACGACTAGTAATACTGTGTATATGGGTGTGTGTGCTTTCCTGTGGGGATTGTGGTGCAACTGGTATATAGCAGTGGCTCTTGCAATGTGTTGCTATGGCTTCAGTATTTGGCCTTTACATTCACTCCTTGTATGCCTGCTAGGTGTCTTTCCTGTAATGTGTTGCTATGGCTTTCCTATTTTCCATTTACATTCACAGCTTGTAATGCTTGCTAAATCTGTTTGGGCAGCAATTCCCTATGTGTTTGTTGTGGTAGGGTGTTACTGCATGCAGTGTGGTCTGGCCATGGTGTGGGCCTTGACACTTACAAGGGTATTTGATCATGCTGCTGAGCAGGCCTCAGATGCTCTCCGGTGCATCTTTTATTAGCCTCATGGAATGGTACATAGCAGTGGGATACTCCAATGACGTATTCTGATATTCTGCAGTTGTGACTGTGGGTTATTTCAAGCATATGTATTAGTACACCATTTGTGACGTGCAGGTGGTGCATACCTTCAGTCATTCATAGTTAGCATTGCATGTGTAGTTACACCTTTCTGCCTACAGTTGACATTTGTTTTCACATCAGGGACATCACTGTAACTCAGTCACAGTTGCTATGTCTGATCTCTTAACTATTCAACTATGGCAGTGTTTATCCTGCTCTGAGTATGTGTGTGGCTTGCCAGATGCCACTGTGACATTATTACCTAGTAGCTACCAACTAGCATGACTGTTTCTCATCACACCGTACTATTTTACAAATCCACTAGATTTGACAGTAAATATAAATGACATGCTTTGTGTACTAGACTTGCTATATTCCCTTTACATTAATTCCTACTATTTTATGATATATTTCTTTCAGCACAATGTTCTTGTATAGCAGTCATGGCTTAGTGGGAAGTCATGCAGACTAGTGTTTCCAAGGTCCTGGGTTCGAGACTGAGGGAGGTATTTTATTTTGCTGCTGAGAAAACTACAGGCCTTGTCATTCAGAGTGACTAAGGCACTTTTAAGCAGTTGTAAGCGGGTTAGCGCTGGTTTGCGCGGAGGTCACGCATGCCGCTTAGCTTCACACGCTTAGCTAAGCTCAGAAGCGCACACCCGCTACTACTGCTTAAAAGTGCTTACTCAAGACACCTGCTATTTACTTTTAAAGAAAAGAAAATGGGGAGATAGGAAAGTGGTGAAAAAGGGGGCACAAAGAGGGTAGGACAGTAGGAAAACAAGGTCGGGTTTTGCAGGAGGGATGTAGGAAAGGCCCATAGCTGCCCATTTCTTCATCAGCAACAGCTGTGCATATGTTTGTAATTTGGTGTGAAATTTGAAACCTTCCACCCCTGAGAGAGGTGTGAGGACCACAATAATATTTGTTGTACAGCCAATTGTAATTGCCAGTTTACATGTCCAGCAGACGTGTGCAAAATGGGCAGCTATGTATGGGGCATAATTTTTTTGTGGGTACAGAGTGCCCTTTTTTTTTTTTTTTTTTTTTTTTTTCAGGTGAGAGTGGTATGTCAGGTACGGGAAGTCGGTATAGCTGGGGAGGTAGGTAGGGGAGGTTAACAGACAAGACAAACAAGACGCATACAGGGCTGGTGTATGACATGTGGGGGGCTTACACATTTGATGGGGATGGATGTTTGGATATCTCGAGCCCATGAGCCCACAGATGGCAACAGTGGAACTGAGATCCCCACCCATGGGCAGTTACCACTGTGCCTTAACTGCCCAGGACGGGGCTGTGCTGGGGGCTGTGTAGGATGGGCAGCAGGCACGCCCGTGAGTTGTGCCACCCGTGCCTCAAGCTGGCGTAGGGGCCCAAGCACAGCGTGCCGGATCTCCCTACGCACCACAGTCCGGACGCTACGGAGGGTGAGTGGATGTTCTCCTCCGGCCATGCTTGCAGAGGGGGGATGAGCCCCATCCCCTGCAGCGCTTCCACCCGCAGGTGACACAGGGCCACCGGAGGAGGGTCCGGCCTGGGCACTACTGCCAGGTGCATTCGCCAGCTGAGGTGGGAGAGGTGGGTCTGCTGGAACCCGCCTTCCCTGTCGTCCTATGTTTTGCATTATTTAGTGACAGTTTGTGTTGGTAACGTGCAATACCATTCACAATTAGTTGTAACAGCATACATTAGTATTCCCATTAACCAAACACCCATAAATTCAAGCCGTTGAACAGCAAGCATAACACATGCATAATTTGAACAACAGTACACGTTCCAACAACATGCAGGGTTGAGTGATGGCAACAGGCCATCAGGTTTGGATGTATGAACAGAGCACATGCATCAACGTACATGCAAATATGTATGAACCAACAGGACAATTGTCCAGGGGAGTTAATTGTGAATACACATACCCATTTCACGTGGAATGGATTATTTGTGGTTATAGGGTAGGGTGAAGAAATATTTCATTAACAACTTCAAATACCTATACATATGCTGTACATTTCTACTAGCTGCAGATATATATACACACTACAGGTCTGACTACAGTTTCCTATGTGACAACTTATGCATGTTGGTGATAGGAATGTTACTGCTACATCAATATACATTTCATTTTTATTCATACACATTCATATCTGGCTCTTACACCATCCTGCTACATTTGCTTTATATGGCTCTAGACAACTGTGGATGTTTGGTATTTTATACAACCATACTATCTGCATATTGCAAACTGAGAGCAACATATCCAGATTTTGGGACACACATTCCAGCTTCAGTAATTTTTTCAACACATGTTGCTGTTTGGTTGTGCCTGTCACATTCATTTCATTCTCTACTGACTGCAGTATACTTTATTCAGGAGTTATTACTACTTTATTGGTGGATTAATACCTCTTTCTCACACTCTCTCACTTGTTTTATTTTTACAATTCAGGATGGTACTTAATTCTAGGCTTTATTGGCATGTTTTACGTAGTTATAACAATCCTTTTCAACAGTCTCACTTGTGTCATGTTTCAGAATTTAAACGGGGATATATTTCACACATGTTTTACTCAGCTTCTGTAGCTGTACTTTTCAGCCTGCTGCAGGTTATGTACTATTATATTACAGGTGGAACATCTTTATTTCAGACTTGTTTCATTTTTATTTTTGGATTACAGGCTGCATCACACTTACGTAATCAAACAATAGTAGCAAAATCTCTCTTACACTGTTACTTGCACTTTTTATTAATAAGTGACTACACTGTACTCTTTTGCAGGCTGTCATACTTATATTTTTTTACAGTTACAGGGAGAGAATTACTGACCTGCCTGGTGGCGGAACCGCACCTGCCTATCGGCATAGGCTCGACGGTTCATGGAACGGACACCTACAGCTGTAATATAAATAAAGTAATATTGGAATACACATCTCCATAATATCAGCTAGGTTAATTTCTTACATAAATAATTACATGCAACTTACTCAGTAGTGAGGCGTTGGGCATTTGCCGGGCCTACTGGATCCAACGGTTCAGTTGGTCTTGCTTCCGTCTCTTCAGGTCCGCATGGTGGTGACGGACCTGTTCACCAGTCCTTGGTATTCCTGTGGCACTGGTGAGATCATGTGCCAACCGGTCCCACGCCTCTGCCCTATATGCTCCCCGCAGGACCTGGCCCTGCATGAGTTGGGCCTCATGATCATGGACAAAGGAGCCAAACCATATATTTGGACTCCTCAACGCCCCACCTCTGTGCTCGGAAGCAACTACCCTCTCCTACACCTGCCATCCTGACTGCAAATCGGTTCCACAATCAGTTATGCTGTGTATTCCCGCCTATGGGGTTTGTATATGCCGTTTTTCCTGCACTTATCTGTGATTGGCCATTTTGGAATTGTATCAGCTTCACAAAACCTGCTTTGTCATGCTCCTCTTTCCATTCATTCGTATATGTATGCTATTACTGCATTTCTAAGAGCAGCTGTCATGGCTTAGTGGTTCAGTACTTTGACTATGGTGCATGGTATCCTGAGTTCGAGCCTGGCCATTGCTTTTTATATTTTATGACTGTCTACACAGGCCAGGAGGTGTGTCTATGTAAAGGCAATTTTGATACAGCTTGCTCAACGTTGCTCGTCGGTTAGCTTGTTGGCGCGGTGCGCAGCTCCGCATAAACGGGTCACGCTGGCTTATGCGCAGTTTGGCTGTCAGCATGCATATTACGCTCAGCTCAACTACGGGCACACAGTTTCAGCATGTTGGAACTCTGCTCAACCCATGGGCACTCATTTTACACCTGTTAAAACACTGCTCACCTACGGGCAGATTGTTAGAGTGTAGCTCAGCTATGGGCATTTCTGACACTTTATTTTTTTCACACATTTCTTCATAATACATGGCCCATTTCATTACATTTTACATAAAAATAATTTTATACATGTACATATGTCAGGGAATTGTTTCGTGCTTATTTCACTAAAAATAAAAATTGATGTTGTGGGGGCTCGAACCATGACTGCCTCCTCTTCAGCCAACGTCTCTACCGCTACGCTATTGCTTCTTGGCTTACTTTGCATATTTAGTTCTTGTATGCTTTTACACTGACTGCTAACTGTGGCTAAGCAATGGGCACACCCGCGCAAACGAGCGCACTCACGGGCAAACATTTTTAAAACTTATAAAAAAAATATAACATGTTCATTTTTACATTTTATGTTAATAGTCTGTGGGGGCATGTGTTGTGTTGTGTTTATTTACATTTACACGGACTCTGTCGTGGGGGTTTACTTTCGGGACTTTTACTCTTCTGGGGGCGTATCCGTTTGCAGGGCTCGCCCTACGGACACGCCCCCTACTGTCTTACACGGACCGTGTTAGCCTTAGATGTGATTCAGCATGCCCTCATGCATTATGCGTGGCATGCTGACGTCACACCGTTTAACTGCAGCCTCCGTGTAAGCCTTGTAACTCTTACACGGAGGCTTCGTGAATCCTGCCCATAGTCTTTCAAATGTGTACAACACCCACACGCACGAGTGCACACACACACACACACACACACACACACACACACACACACACACACACACACACACACACACACACACACGTAGTTTGCAATACTTTTCCTCAAGATAAATGTATATTGTATAGCTTAACTAGTATTAGCATTTTATGAAAGTTCCATAGTCAAGTAATTAGACCGCTTTAATGACCTAGCTAAAGTTCAGAGCTTCGTCACTGTTTTTTTTTTTTTTCATTACATTGCTGTTTATTTTTCTTTTTATGTTTTGTATACTCCTTAGTTAAATATGTGGCAGAAGTATGTGCTTTATCCCAAGTCAAAATGATCATCTTACTTGCAAACTTGCTTACTTTCTTGACCTTATTAAGAAGGGATATTTTTCTGTTCTTCTGAAAGAAATAGAGCCTGCCACTTTTTGGCAGATAAGAATAAGTTGTGTGTATACCTGTGTTAGCCAGTACCCCTGTGAACTTTTATTGGTAAGTATAGGGTAAGTAAAAAACTGCTGTTCTGTTTGAGCAGGCCCTAACAAGGACAATTAGGTGAGATGAGAACTGAAAATGTTTTTTGATCTACCGTTAGTGATTATACATTTATAAAAGGTCCACTGTTATTTTATGTATATTACAGAATTCTTACATGCTTACACTGTCCCTTCCCTAATTTTGTATGGGCTGTTTATTCTTTTCTTCTTCTGTAGTTTTTAAATGGTGTATGTGTATGGAAATGAAGGGTGTTTCAGTGGTTGGAGGAAGAGCATAGAGAAGCATGGTGTAGCATGCAGAGTACTGCTTTTGTTTACACTGTAGCATTGTTTTTCCTGCAGGTCCTTTTCCTTGGGCCCCTCGTTCAGCTGGTGCTCGACTGTCCTTGGGACTTTTCTGATGGACTGAAAGTAATTTTGGGTGAGTCTTGTGATTGAATGTTTTACTTTTATTTCAGATTCACCTGGGATCTGTTTTTAAGCCATAGTAATTGCTATGAAAATCATTGGCTTTGGTGCCATGCATGGAGCTTTTGCAGTAATGTGAAATGTATGTCCTCATTACTATTTCAGTGATTTTTATAATACTGAAAAGTAATCAAATGAACAAGCAAAAGCCAATGATTTTCATCCTTTTGTAGTAAGAAAAACGTGCACTTCTGTGCCAGCTAATTGCTAGTAGTACTTTTTACTTTTTTGGCCTACTAAAAAAAATGTACAGTAGAAAAGTGTACACACCCCTGTTAAAATGCCAGCTTTAATGTGACCTATAATCTGTACAATTCAATTGAAAAATAAATCTGTTAGGGGAAAAATATAAAAAATAAAAAATGTACAATAAGCTGGTTGCATAAGTGTGCACACTCTTAAACTACTACTTTGTTGAAGCACCTTTTGATTTAATTACAAAATTCAGTCTTCTTGGGAAGGAGTCTATCAGCATGGCACATCTTGACTAGGCAATATTTTCCCACTCTTCCTTGCAAATGTGCTCCAAGTCTGTCAGATTGCGAGGGCATCTCTTGTGCACAGTCCTATTCAGGTCACCCCATAGATTATCTGTTGGATTTAGGTCCGGGCTCTGGCTGGGCCATTCCAAAACTTTAATTATCATCTTACAGAAAGCAAGCAGATTGAAGAGCTCAGTGATCCTTATTGTCACTTTCTGGCCTTGGCAATTATGGTTCCTCTTCCTACGGTTTCATCTTCGCTATCCTCCATGGATACTGGAGCCTACTTTGCATCTCCTGTCATACCCATCAGGGATCCAACTTCCCAGCATACAAGCCATAAGACTAACTGAATGGTTTCTCCACTTCCAGTAATAGACAGCCCAGGCTTTCTTCCCCTGTATGCAGTATTATTTTGGCTTTGCAAAAAGAGTGCCAGAAAGGTATACAAAAGCAAACGGAAAAGATTCTCTTTGGGCTTTGAATAAAGACATTATTCCCTTTTCTGCCCCAGTTTCTATGATTCTATAATTCTTGACAATGCTGTTTGAGGAAGGATCTATTTTTTCTACAGTTAAACTCCAACTGGCAGCTATTTCCAGTTTTCATACAGGCAACAGACATGTTTCACTGGTTTCTTCTAAACTATGCAAAGCTTTCATGAAAGGAATTTTTTCTTTTAAGGCCTTCAGTTAAATATCCCTCTCTATCTTGGGACTTTGTGCTACAATTTAAAAGTTACAAAAATTATTCAATGGTGTTTATGTAAGAAATAAATAAGACTATGTTTTAATAGATTTTAATGAATGATGTGCTAGTTATTTAATTATCTGATTGGTTGAATTTGTATATAAATTAAGTGGAGTATTGAGATTCATTCTGATTGTCTGTTGTCGAAAGCAGTTAATAATTGTTGTATGCTAATAGAACTTCAGTACGTTCCTTTAAGTGTATCCCTACTGCTGGCTATATGTTTTTGTGCTACAAGGCCTAACACAGAAACCCTTTGAGCCTTCATCATAATCTGATCTGTTGTTTCTATCATCAAAAATAGTTTTCTTCGTAGACATCACTTCTGCAAAGAGAGTATCTGAACTCCAGGCTGTCTCTTCCAAATCTCAGTACATTAGTTTTCATAAGGACAGTATCTCCTTGTCGGCTTACCCTTCCTTTTTACCTTAAATGGCTTCTAAGAATAACATTAACCAATCCATTCATTTACCAGTCTTTCCAAATTTTCCCAGCAAAGGAGAATACATGCTACACCTCCTGGATGTGCACAGTTAGTTACATTTTTATCTTCATGGGACAAAACAATTCAGAAAATCAAGCCAATGTTTTGTTCCTTTTCAAGAAAAAGACTTGGTTATCCAGTGTCCAAAGTCACTGTAGCTAAATGGATAACTGATTAAATTTCCTGAATTTACTCTCAAAAAGCAATGACATTACCCAAGCCTCCCATGGCTCATTCAACCAGATCCATGGCCACATCTGCTTTTTTTTCCAGAACATCTATTGATAACATGTATGCTGCACCTATGTGGTCCAGTGCTCATAGTTTTGCTTCTCATTACAAATTGGATATTATTTCTAGAAATAAAGCCTCCTTCAGTTCAGCTGTGCTCTGGAATATCCTTCCATGAGGGCCACCCAAGAGCAGTGTAGTTGGGGACTATGTCCCATACATTGAAAAATGAAAAGGACATCCGATCTAAAAGTTAAGTTCTTACCATAGCTAGGCATCTTTTGTTGTCCATTTTCATTCTTCCTCAACTTCCCTCCCATCCATCCCCCATCCAAAGCTCCTGGAGAGACCTATTGGATTGCACTGGAACCTATAATTCCAGGTTTGAGTCCTGTCTCTTTCTTCATCTCCTGTCTCTGTACTATGGGGATTGGGCAGTAAACTCGATCTGAGACTTTGGGGATGCAGCAGAGTATTATGGGTACAGGGAGGAGCTCGAGAGCTGGATCTTAAGTCTGAAATAAGCAGCTGAGTCGGATTAGAGGATCAGACCCGAAGCCATATGTTGAGGAAGAATGAAAATGGGCAACACAGATGGTTAGTTATCGTAATAATGCAAGTTTTAATTTTTGCTTTTGGTATTCATGCACATTTTATGTTTTAGTATATATTTCTGCTACCAAGCTAGCACAGCTCCTTCTTCCAAAACAACAGAACTAAGCGCCTCAAATAGACACAGCCAAAGTAGTGGAACTCGTAAGAAACGAACACAGCCAAAATGATCAAACACTGAAGCAGGTCGTATAAAATTCCAAAGGGGTAGACAAGCAAGACGCCAATAAACGAATAACTTCAATTTTATTAAGCACCACGATTCTGCTTTTCGTCGGCACCCTGCACCAACTTCAGATTTTGAAAAAACATCTCGCGCTTAAGCGCTACCACATTTAAAGCCATTGCAAGTAAAAATCTGTTAACCCCCCCCCAATTACCTTAAAGGAAAAGGAACAAAAAAACTTCATTCAAATAAAAATAATCCTGCCCCATGAATTCACAATTTAAAAAATGGCTTGTATATGAAATGGAGCTAACTCTTACATAAATTACACTTAATACAATGGAAAAAATAATAATATATGTAAACTAACTTGCTTTAAACTAAATGTACATGTTAAAACTAGGCATATTCAATATACAAAAATACCATAAAGTATTTAAAATGCTTGTAAAAGGACATTCATTCTCTCACCATACATGGTGCAGAATGCATTTAAAAAATACATGTATACACAATACCAGTATCAAAATAACCCAGCCGGTCAAACGCCCGTAACATACTCAATACTAAACCCCACATGCATCATCTTTCCAAGCTCCTCAACTTGAGGACACAACTAATGGATAACATACTGTTAAGGCCGGGGTGGTGGTACGCTTCTAGTCTCAACTGCCACATAAACTCCTTCATTTCCAATTTCAGAGATTCAGCCCCCCCCCCCCCCCCAACTGACATGGCTCAAATGGTCAATGATCATAAAAGTAAACCATGTCCAGGGTTGTCATAGACATGATTTGCAAGGGCATTATCCAGTTTGAACTTCTTCATGGCGTACAAGTGTTCATACATGCATTCATTCAGTCTCCTGTCCGCCTTGCCTACATAAAAAGCTGGACATGACGAACAAGAAGCAAGATGCACCACATGTGTACAGGCACAATTATATCTCCCTTTAATGAGGTACTTGATGTCCCTAATCATGAAAAATGTGCCCGATTTCACATGTCTACAATGTTTGCACATATTACACCTGTGCATGCCGGATCTTGGAGTAATGTTGCCACGTTTCCTTTCTAACATATTCTTAATATTCAGACTCCTCCTGAATGTAATCTTCGGGACCGATCCTAAATTAGCGGGTCCTGTTAGTTCAACTGGCAACAGACCCCAATTTTTCTGAATAATGGACACTATAGCTCTAGCATCCAAACTGAAGGTAGTGATAAAACTGCAGTGGTATACACCTCTGAGTTGACCATCACCCTTGGAGTAACTATTCTCCAAAACAGAGTGACCCGGGATGGGTTGAAAGTAACCCTTTTCTCTTTTAGATCTAACTTCTAGGCACAAGTCCACTACCAGATCCTCAGGGTAACCCCTGCATAAAAACAGATTTGAAATGTACCAGCACTCTTCCTGAAAGTCGCCATCCCTCGAGACCATTCTAGCCGCCCTCACAAATTGGCCTTTAACTATTGATCTCTTCTGGAAGGCCGGATGTTCACTATCGAAATGCAAGTAAGAAGTGGAAAAAGTGGGCTTGCGATGAATTCTGCCTAAAAACTGGATCTGGTTACTGTCCTTGAATAGTTCCACATCCAAGTATTCTATCCTGTCTGTGGCAAAAGTAGAGGTAAATTTTAAGAAATCTGTGGAATTGTTAAACATCTCCACCAGATCGTTCGCCACCACAGAATTGCCCTTTAGTATGATACAAATATCATCCAAAAAACGAGTATATAATGGGACTCTTTCTAGGATAATCGTGTTGGTAAACACAAATTCCTTCTCCCAATGGGCCATGACCAAGTTGGCCACACTCGCCCCACACGGTGAGCCCATAGGAACTCCAACCAACTGATGGAACCATCTGTTATTAAAGGAGAAGTAATTACATGTTAAGATAATATCCAATAGGTCTTTAACCATTGCGGTCTCGCTAGCCGGTGCTTGTTTAGCAGTCATTTCCAACTCAATCCACTCTACTGCTACGTCATGTGGAATGGATGAATACAGGTCAACAACATCGACAGTCAGAAAATGATAATCAGGACTGTACGGAGTATCTTTCACCTTCCCCAAAAAGGACCAAGAATCTTTAGAAATATATGTTTTACTAGCCACATATTTCTTTAGAATGTGGTCTACAACTTTGGCTGCTGTGTATGTTACACTCCCTCTAGCACTGAGCAGCTGATGCATAGGAGGGTCTCGAATGTTTTTTGTGGATTTTCGGGTTCCCAAACAAAACAGGTACTCGAGGTGACGCACAATAAATAAAATTGAAAATATTCTGATCAGTGGACCCATTAATGAACATATCTTCATAATAGGACCGTACCCTTGCCAAATTACCATTCAACTCATTCTTGGACACCTCCTGGTAAATTCCAGAAGTCAAAATTGCTAGCATTCTGTTATAATCGTCGATGTCCATAGCAACCAAACCGCCACCCTTGTCTGGCTGCATAAGTCTGACCGGAGAGGAACACAATTCATTAAAATGCACCCTTTCTTCTTTGGTAATGTTAAAGTACATCACAGGCCCAGACTGTAGCAAATGTCGAAAATCCAAGTCGCACATTTGCTCAAATGCCCCCAACATAGGGTGAAGGGGTGGATTATATGTGCTAGGTTCATGAAAAGGGTTCTTTTGATAATCTTGGTCCCCCATTAACAAAAATAAATTTAATTTCCTGACTTAACAGTTTAAGATCCAAAATGGATCTAGCTGCACAGGCTCTCCTAGATGGAAAATAGGAAATTCCTTTGGCCAGGAAATCAACCAATATCTGGGTGAATTTAAAGTGCAAAAAATTGTAAATATGGAAGTCACTCCTTCCCTTAGTTGGGAATGACTTCAAAAGTGTCCAGCTTGGAACTGGGACGCCCTTCTCCACTCACATTTGATTCCTCCTGGTCCTGTATCTGAATCTGGTCTTCCAGTTCGAAGCCTGTTTGGGAGAAGAGGCTGAATCCCGAAAATTTGCCCCATCCAAACTTCAAATAGGGCTCCCCGGATTGCCAGTCGGGGTTGGTGACTCGCATCTCCCCTCGGGGTTAGCATGTTCAACCCTCTTGCCACCTGATTGCCACCAAGTCTGATAATTTTCTTAGATATAAATTTGATTATGAGAGGATATACACCAGCAAAGATGAATATATATCCAAAATTACCTCAACTAAGATTAAAAAATTACACCGAGACATCAAGGCATATAAGGATGGGGTTGCCTACCCTAAACCACCCAAATCGCAAGGCATCTTTAAAGGACGAGAAGGCAGAGCCCTTGGCTACCCGAATGGCCCCAATTATTCCATCAATTCTGGAACTTTGTCAAGTAGCCAAGTACCGGAAGAAGGGACGGGTGGCAGGAGGGTTGAACATGCTAACCCCGAGGGGAGATGTGAGTCACCAACCCCGATTGGCAATCCAGGGAGCCCTATTTCCGGTTTGGATGGGGCAAATTTTCGGGATTCAGCCTCTTCTCCCCAACAGGCTTCGATCCGGAAGACCAGATTCAGATACAGGACCAGGTTCTGAGCTGGACACTTTTGAAGTCATTCCCAACTCGGGGAGGGACTTCCATATTTACAATTTTTCGCACTTTAAGTTCACCCAGATATTGGTTGATTTCCTTGCCAAAGGAATTTCCTATGTTTCATCTAGGAGAGCCTGTGCGGCTAGATCCATTTTGGATCTTAAACTGTTAGCCAGGAAATTAAATTTATTTTTGTTAATGGGGGACCAAGATTATCAAAAGAACCCTTTTCATGAACCTAGCACATGTAATCCACCCCTTCACCCTATGTTGGGGGCATTTGAGCAAATGTGCAACTTGGATTTTCTACATTTGCTACGGTCTAGGCCTGTGATGCACTTTAACATTACCAAAGAAGAAAGGGTGCATTTTAATGAAATGTGTTCCTCTCTGGTCAGACTTATGTAGCCAGACAAGGGTGGCGGTTTGGTTGCTATGGACATCGAGGATTATAACAACAGAATGCTAGCAATTTTGACTACTGGAATTTAACATGAGGTGTCCAAGAATGAGTTGAATGGTAATTTGGCAAGGGTTCGGTCCTATTATGAAGACATGTTCATTAATCAGGATATTTTCAATTTTATTTATTGTGCATCCCCTCGAGTACCTGTTTTGTTTGGGAACCCGAAAATCCACAAAAACATTCGAGACTCTCCTATGCAGTTGGTCAGTGCTAGAGGGAGTGTAACATACGCAACAGCCAAAGTTGTAGACCACATTCTAAAGAAATATGTGGCTAGTGAAACATATATTTCTAAAGATTCTTGGTCCTTTTTGGGGAAGCTGAAAGATACTCCGTACAGTCCTGATTATCATTTTCTGACGGTCGATGTTGTTGACCTGTATTCATCCATTCCACATGACGTAGCAATAGAGTGGATTGAGTTGGAAATTACTGCTAAACAGGCACCAGCTAGCGAGACCGCAATGGTTAAAGACCTATTGGATATTATCTTAACATGTAATTACTTCTTCTTTAATAACAGATGGTTCCATCAGTTGGTTGGAGTTCCTATGGGCTCACCGTAGGTAGTGGCCAACTTGGTCATGGCCCATTGGGAGAAGGAATTCGTGTTTACCAACACGATTATCCTAGAAAGAGTCCCCTTATATACTCGTTTTTTGGATGATATTTGTATCATACTAAAGGACGATTCTGTGGTGGCCAACGATCTGGTGGAGATGTTTAACAATTCCACAGATTTCTTAAAATTTACCTCTACTTTTGCCACAGACAGGATAGCATACTTGGATGTGGAACTATTCAAAGACAGTAACCAGAACCAGTTTTTAGGCAGAATTCATCGTAAGCCCACTTTTTCCAATTCTTACTTGCATTTCGATAGTGAACATCCAGCCTACAAGAAGAGATCAATAGTTAAAGGCTAGTTTGTGAGGGCAGCTAGAATGGTCTTGAGGGATGGCGAGTTTCAGGAAGAGTGCCGGTTCATTTCGAATCTGTTTTTATGCAGGGGTTACCCTGAGGATCTGGTAGTGGACTTGTGCCTAGAAGTTAGATCTAAAAGAGAAAAGGGTTACTTTCAACCCATCCTGGGTCACACTGTTTTGGAGAATAGTTACTCCAAGGGTGATGGTCCACTCAGAGGTGTATACCATTGCAGTTTTATCACTGCCTTCAGTTTGGATGCTAGAGCTATAGTGTCCATTATTCAGAAAAATTGGAGTCTGTTGCCAGTTGAACTAACAGGACCCGCTAATTTAGGGTCGGCCCTGAAGATTACATTCAGGAGGGGTCTGAATATTAAGAATATGTTAGAAAGGAAAGGCGGCAACATTACTCCAAGATCTGGCATGTACAAGTGTAATATGTGCAAACATTGTAGACATGTGAAATCGGGCACATTTTTCATGATTAGGGACATCAAGTACCTCATTAAAATGAGAGATAATTGTGCCTGTACACATGTGGTGTTTCTTGCTTCTTGTTCGTCATGTCCAGCTTTTTATGTAGGCAAGGCAGACAGGAGACTGAATGAACGCATGTATGAACACTTGTACACCATGAAGAAGGCTAAACTGGATAATGCCCTTGCAAATCATGTCTATGACAACCCTGGACATGGGTTTACTTTTATGATCATTGACCATTTGAGCCATGTCAATTGGGGGGGACTGAATCTCTGAAATTGGAAATGAAGGAGCTTATGTGGCAGTTGAGACTAGAAGCTTACCACCACCCCAGCCTTAACAGTATGTTATCCATTAGTTGTGTCCTCAAGTTGAGGAGTTTGGAAAGATGATGCATGTGGGGTTTAGTATTGAGTACATTACGGGCGTTTAACCGGCTGGGTTATTTTGATACTGGTATTGTGTATACATGTATTTTTTAAATGCATTCTGCACCATGTATGGTGAGAGAATGAATGTCCTTTTACAAGCATTTTAAATACTTTATGGTATTTTTGTATATTGAATACGCCTAGTTTTAACTTGTGCATTTAGTTTAAAGCAAGTTAGTTTACATATATTATTATTTTTTCCATTGTATTGTTTAAGTGTAATTTATGTAAGAGCACTAGTTCCATTTCATATATAAGCCATTTTTTAATTGTGAATTTATGGGGCAGGATTATTTTTATTTGAATGAAGTGTTTTTGTTCCTTTTCCTTTAAGGTAATTGTGGGTGTGTTTTAACAGATTTTTACTTGCAATGGCTTTAAATGTGGTAGCGCTTAAGCGCAAGATGTTTTTTTCAAAATTTGAAGAAGTTGGTGCAGGGCGCCGACGAAAAGCAGAATCGTGGTGCTTAATAAAATTGAAGTTATTCGTTTATTGGCGTCTTGCTTGTCTACCCCTTTGGAATTTTATATGACCTGCTTCAGTGTTTGATCATTTTGGCTGTGTTCGTTTCTTACGAGTTCCACTACTTTGGCTGTGTCTATTTGAGGCACTTAGTTCTGCTGTTTTGGAAGAAGGAGCAGTGCTAGCTTGGTAGCAGTTTGTTTCTTTTGTTTTCGATTACTATATATTTCTTAGTGAATATTATGCTATTTTTTTGTTAGTTTATTCTGCTTACTAAATGAATTCCAGCTTTTCTCCTCTGTTTTGATTTTTAAATGGACTGTATGCAGCATGTCTTTTCTATCACACAGAAAATAAATTCAGTAGCCTTTATTTTTTTAGTGGAATTGAGGTGTTAATGATGGTGCATAATGTTGCATACATTTCATACACCTTTGGTGTAATTCACCACAGAAGAGGGCACAGTTATGCAGTTCCCAAATGCTCCTAGAAACAGCTGACAGCAGAAAAGGGATAATGCTGCCTGTCTGATGCTCTTCTTTATATAGTTATTAAACTTCATCTTGAATTTTCAGGCATGCAGTACTGTAACAATATTTAGCACTGAAATTGTCAACATTTCAACCATCAGCAAAACCCATTTATTGAATTAGAAGTCAAATGTGTGAATCTTTCTCCGAGTTGCACTTAATTTTGATCACCTTCTAAATTGTTGATCTTCATCTGAGGTGGTCATCTTAACAGTTAATCTGCATACATTTGATTCCCTGTTTCCCAGCTGGAAGTTTTCAGATAACATCCGTCCTCCATAGGAGGAAGTAGGGTTAACCTTATGCTGAGCTAGTATGCTTATGTGGCTGTAGTACAAGGCTACCTTTTATTTCTTGCTTTCTTCACTGTTCACTGCTTTTGATTAGTATTGCTGTCTTAGTCATGCCTGAGAAATTGGAAATGCTGTATAGTGGTTTATGCCACATTTTTTTAAAATTGTACTGTTGTCCCTCTTTTATTGCAAGTCTTTGATAATTTTAAGAAAAGTTGGTACTTTCATATTATCGCAACCACGTATTCTCCCAACCACAATGAGTGCTGGTTGCAGGATAGTGAAGATATTGTCTGTATGATGATGATAAAAATCTTCCACTGTTTTGGTGTGTGTAATCTTTTGTTCTTATCTGTCTGCCCACGACATCACAGAAAAGTCTTAAGTTTTCTAAACTAAATCTGTTTTGTGTGATTAACTTTCCAGTGTTAAAAGGTTCATGTCACTTTGCAACTGATTTGTGTGCATTTGCAAATTTTTCAGCTCAAAAGAATAACTGCTTCAGGGTCAGAGTGGAACACTGTTATTGGACAGAGGTGACTAAAGGGGTTTTGCTAGGAAACTCAGCATAGGTCTCAACTGTTCAGATTTTCAGTTCATATTTTTGGTCCGTTCCTCATGAAATGTGTGATTTTCTGGTGAATCCCTGGAGATAGAAGTCAGTAAATTATGACGGACATTTGAGTTTCAGGCTTCGTAACCTTCACCAAATGCAAGGTAATGCAAAACCTATTATTCTAACAATTGTCTAAGTTTATAAGAGCAATAGTTACAAAAATTTTTCAACCTTTATCCCCTCGTTATTTTTGCACATATTTTATAACAACTGCATTTGCAC
The DNA here is from genome assembly GCF_019279795.1 of Protopterus annectens. Taxonomy (NCBI): domain Eukaryota; kingdom Metazoa; phylum Chordata; order Ceratodontiformes; family Protopteridae; genus Protopterus; species Protopterus annectens. The sequence continues at coordinate 548,189,810 of NC_056738.1, read as the reverse complement.
AGTGGCGGCTGGTGACTTCAAATCAAAGGAGGGGCTGCAGGAGACAGCTGAATGGGTGGGGTCAATGGGTGTGGCCAACTAGATAGGGGAGGAGCTATGCTCAAAACCACAAAAACTGTAATTTTAATTAAATACTCTGCCCTGGGTGCCAAACCATCATTATGAGAGTCCAATCAAGACAAAATGAAGTGTAGAAGAAAAAACATATTTCAATCCATTGGCTGCATGACAGCTTAATATCTAGATGGAAACAAAAAGGTTGTGAGGCAAAAATAAATTACTTTTTAAATACATTGCTGGAATGCTAGTTAAAATCAAGTACAAGAAAAACAAGCAGCACTCAACTCAAACCACTTCTCCTTGTACTACAGTTCTAATTGTAATTTATATTCAGCTTTATTAAAGTGCCAAGTAACATGCTGAAAGTAGCAATCTCTGTGATACCCCCACTTGTAAAAATGTTTCTTATCCAAAAAAGACCTGCTGCCTGACAACAACTGTCTACTTGTTTCATGGGGAAAATATGATCAAAGTAAAAAATGAAAAGCAAACAGGAAACAAGCTCAACATACATTGCTTAAAGGATTACTGCACAGGTTATGGACCACACATGATAGATTGGCATTCTGTTTAGTTTACAGGTAAAGCCTGTAATGAGCTCTTAAAATAATGTAATCCTGTCCTTTATTACAAATAATGTCATATGCATTTCAATACCCAAGGCTTATATGTTATCTAGTTATGTAAGTATTCTGTGTATGACAACAACAGAAAGGCTTTCAATGTTGGCAGTTCTTTAACAGTATGCTTATTAAAACTTACTTGCATCTTACAATCTCAGACAAGCTTACCAGATGGTCAGTAAAGCACTGCTACCTAAACACAGAGCGATGGGCACTTTCTGAATAATAATAAGCATAAATCAACAGTATAAAAATGTGACAGAAACCAGAACATTCTGCAAAATCAAGCACAGATGAAAAGCCATTGTAGTACTTGTGTCTACCTTGGATGGAGGGATAGTCTGCACATTTACACTGCATAACTGCTCCTTGCCTTGCTTGGACACATCCAGAGTCACTACATGGGGGAGTGGGGTGCAACAAGTATGTCACAATTTGAAATGTCTCTGGCTGACTGCGATGGTCCTGACACATTTGTCATACCTCTCAACCTCAGAGCAAGAAATCTGGACAAAGCCATACATAGAAGTGGGACAAAGGCCCAAAAATAAGGACAATTTTTAAATATTGCTCTTATAAGCTTAGAAAGATAATAGAATAGTAGGTCTTGCATTAGTATGAATTTTCTGAAGGGTATGAAATCTGAAACTGAAATGTCTGTCATTATTTTCTAACTTCAGTCTTTAATGATTGGCCACTAATTTGCCAAAAAAACCACCATTTTATGAAAAATGGACCAAAACTGTGATTCAAAAATATAAAATAGCCACACAATACAGCTTGGAACCTGTCAAAGAAGGGACACCTTGTTTAATATTAGTACTGCTAACTTGAGCAGCTGACAAAATAAAAGAATCTACATGCATTTCTGAAATAAAAGTGATCTATAACTGATTATTACAATTATTTATGAATTGTAAACCCTCCATGTTTTCTTCCAAAATTGCCATTTTACGGAGGGTTTATTAGGGGAACATTTTGAGCCAAAATTGGGGACAGTTGAGAGGTTTGGATATGCCTAATACTATAAAGCAATTTATTTGCATGTACCTCTCAACCTGTTAATGCAGGAAATCTGGACAAGGCCAAATATATGGGGGGAACATATAAACATTACTAAAAATTGCTCTTGTATAAACTGAGACAGTTGATCGAATAACAGGTCTTGCTTTAGCATGCATTTTTCTGAAGGTTATGAAGTCTGAAACTCAAGGTCTGTCTATTTAGTGACTTCAATGATTTGACAGAAAACCACAAATTTTAAGAGGAACAAACGAAAAATAAGTAGCAAAAATCTATTCATTCTGCAAAAATCTGGACAGTTGAGAGGTATAGTTCAGCCGGGGCTGTCTTTGAGTTTGCTGCCCTTCCCCCCTCACAAAATCATGATCAAATGGAGCTTCCCCCCTACAGCCATTCCAATGAACCATTACTTGGCTATTTCACCCCATTTACCATAAACACTAATGTGCATACTGCTTTACTTCTGAGATGATTTAGACTACATTTAAAAGTTTTATTTTGAATTTTACAGCGCAAACACTAATAGATATCATATCTTCTAAACAAAGCAATGCAGTTTCACAGTGAGAACAGACTTAGCATTAAAACTTCTCTGCCCTTGAAAACTCACAATCACTGAAACAGCATTGAAAGCCACATTCAAAGAAAATACTTTTTGCCATTGGCAGATTAACTTTGGGTTTGAGCTGTTTTCAAATCACAGGCCCCTTGCACACGAAACATACACATGCTCTTTCATACACCTTCCTGATTATATTACATTATATTCCTTGTACAATACAGTACAGTTTTAGTGTGTTTTAAATTTATTGTTTTGAACATTTTCCAGTAAACAATTAAACAAAATGCATGTACCCGTAATGACAAAACTGCACAACTCAGAATATTTCCATCATAAAAGTCTACTCTAACTTCTACAGTCCACCAGTATCAGTACATGTGCACAATCTCTGAAGAAGTAAAAGTCATCTAAATAATTCCACATTAAAGAGATCTGTAACTAATGAAGAGGTTGCTGCTAGCAAACAATGAAGCCAGTAATGGGGGAATACAGTCCCAAAAATAGGGAGACATTTCAAATATTCATCTTATATACTTAGACAATTGCTAGAATAAAAGCTTTTGTGTTACCATGCATTTTCTGAAGAATATGAAGTCTGATATTCAAATGCGTGTCATTTTTAACATTTGTTAACCAGGAAAGTCTGACTTGGAACAAAAGCTCATTTGTAGCAGTGGCCCAGGGAGAAACACTCCAGACAGACACATGTCTTTGTAAGATGGGAGGACACTAGAGGAAACAAAAACAGGGAGGGCATACAGACTCCACACAAAAGGTAAGGCACCCCAGCCAAGAATCAAACCAGAGAACATGTAGCTATCAGGCAACAATGCTACCACTGCACTACTGGCTTTGCAAGGACACAAAAATACAGAAACCACAGATTTTATGAGGAACAGAACAAGTATCAGCGAAAAATCTGCAACATTTTTACAAATGGTGGTGGGTAGGGAATTCAGGCTCTTGCCACATGGGCCCAAGGTACAAGGTTCAAGCCTTATTCTCTACCCACCACCATGTAGCACCTGGGGCATTATACGCACACACACACACACACACACACACACACACACACACACACACACACACACACACACACACACACACACACACACGTTGCAGCACTAAATCCTTCCATAGCTTTGTTTGTTGGAGCACTAGAAAGCTCCGCGAGATGTCCTTCCCCGACGAGACTCCCAGCCTGCCGATGTTGCAGTCCGATCCCCTTCCAGTGACGGTCTATGCAGTTACAACTGCATAGACTTCTGGGATCTCTGCACTTGAATGTTTCTTAATCCGGACTGCTGTCTGCGCATGCTCCAGACTGGTTCTGCAGCAGTCTGGATATCGAAAATGCTGCTAGTGCGAATGCGCGAAGGTCCGCTACTTGCAGTCTTTTTTTTATTTTTTCTTTGTATTTTATTTTATTTTACTTTTTTTTACAGCTGGGGGGGGGGGCTGCAGTCTGGCAGTCCAATAGCACGGGCCGCCTCTTTGCATAATCAAATAATGGGCAGCGATCTCATTTAATTAAATATTGTGGTATCGACAGTATATGTCAGACAATCCTACTTGGTACAGTTAAATCAAGTGCAAAACAGACTACTTTCTCAATAATGCTAACATGTTGGTGAAAAAGCGTGGTTGCGAAAACACAAATAATGGCCTGGTGAGAAAGCGTGGTTGAGATGATACGCAAGTACCGAAAAGTATTTTATTTATTTACCATTTGTTGAAGGAGGTAGAACACTAACCAAGCGGACTATTTTCAAGCTCAATCCAGGAAGAGTACCAAGTAATACTACCAAAGAAGTATTTTTCAGTACAGATGAAGAATGCAAGTACAACATTAAGCATCTAAAATTATTGTTGGATAGACTATTATTGTGTTATAAGCTAGGAATTCATCTAACATCAAGATATATACCTTTCTGTTCATTGAAATATCCTTCAAATATATAAATAGGTGTGTTTATTGTAGGTAGTTAACACAAAAAAGACTGCCACACATGCCACACACTTTGCTGGGGTCCAGTTCACAATGGAGAGAACTGTAAAAAAAAAAATTATTACTTTAAACAAAAAAAAAAGGAACTTAAGAAGAAAATCCAAGAAATATGCTTTCCAGAATAACAGTCTTCTAAATGGATAAATGGAAGAAGTGGTTTGGAATTGGGCAGGAAACTGTTTATAGAAGGAAGGGATGCAGACCTTTTTTTTTCTTTGGCAATCAGATGTGATCTACTAGTTCCACTTAGGAGGCAGGCAAGCAACTCTTAAAACCAGAGATACGAGTCCAGCCATAAACATGCCAAAGTAACCTGTTAAGTCAGTACTGCATAAGGACATAAGCTGGCACCTGCATTAGTATGTACATTGTTTATAGAGGGAATGTTTGTGGGTGTGAATGATGTAAGGGACCCATTCTTTTCCATGCTAAGATTTTGGTGATCAGCATCCATTTTCACATGTCACATCATCCTCAGTGGCACCCGGAAACAAGGATTTGAAACTAGCATTATACATGTCAGAATGAACCTCCATCATTACTGATGCCACAAATTATATAATAAAACTAGTGTATTTGTTGTTGCCATGGAACAGACAGAAGAAGCCTTGAGTGCAGCCAACCCAGATAAACCTGTGTTCATCTAACAACATGGGTGCTCTAGGGATCAGGCTCAGAAAATGGGAGTGAACAACTAATGCAGTCTTGCCCATCCTGGAGAGAAATGGCTTTTCTGACTCACCACTTGAGTGATACCTAAAAGAGCAGTGGGTTTTACTGAGCACATTTTGCCTATATACTGTTTGTGCCTGGACTTCATGTTGTAGTACATGTTTATCACCAGGTTGGCAAAGATACTGGACTCTAAGCGAGCTGCTGTCGAGGGTAAGGCTTTGCAGGTGGGGGAATGTTTTGCTTGACCGACTCCCTGTCACTCATGTCATACCTCTCAGGTGGGATGGGGCTGGTGAACTCATGACCCAGGGAACAAATTGGCGTTCAGACTCTTGCTACAGGAAGAGATGGGCTTAGCATCTGCCCTGAATGAGAGAGGTATTGGTGAGATCATATGACAGGGAATGAGTGGCTCAAAGGTCTCTTTCTTTGTTTGAGGGCATGATTTATCTTAGGGTGTTGGGGGGGGGGGTTAAACTGTTTGGGCCTAGTCCTTCAGGAAGAATGATTGCACCTAGTGGGTGAAGATGGTGGAACCATTGTGTCTGGTTGGTTGTACCTGGGGGGACAAAACATGTAGCTATACTGTTCTCATTAATGGCTTTAATAACTTCTTCCGTCATATAAAATCATCATATATTTTTTTAAATACCCTCACATCCCATCCGGTCCTGTATTGTGTAGGCTGCTGGCTTAGCTTAAGCTGTATCCCAGCTGAATCACTTTCACCCCAGGTGCCTCCCAGTCTCTGCTTGGAATCCCTGGCTTCCCACCCTTGAACGGACAGAGTTTAAGAACTCCTTCAGTGCTTCTGTAACTTCCTTGCCTTCCCAGGAATTATTTTTGAAATGTATCCCAGCTGAATCACCTTCACCCCAGGTGCCTCCCTGTCTCTGCTTGGAATCTCTGGCTTCCCACCCTTGAGCAGACAGAGCATAAGAACTCCTGCTGTGCTTCTATGACTTCCTTGCCTTCCCAGGAATTATTTTTGAATTGTATCCCAGCTGAATCACCTTCACCCCATGTGCCTCCCAATCTCTACTTGGAATCCCTGGATCTGAAGTAGTTAACTTCATTTGGTCTGCAGCCTGTGGGTATCTGATCCGTCCTCGGATCCGAGCCAGCAGCTTTACCTAGCTAAAAGATCCGATCTCCTAGCTCCTCCCCCTACCCATAATCCCCTGCTACACATCCCCATCCTCAGATCTAGTTTGCCGCGGCTTGTAGCAGCTTCTAGAGACGAGCTCTTAGGCATGGGTGAGAGATTTCTAGTTTATAAAAACCTTTAGAATCTTTTTTTTCTAAATTTTTTCTGGTGTGTATGTGTAGTGTTTAGCCCCTTTTATCGACTAATATAATTAGTGTAATTTTTTTGTGGTATTTTTACTTCAAATTTGTTTCATCCCTCCCCCTAGTGTGTGTGTGTGTGTGTGTGTGTGTGTGTGTGTGTGTGTGTGTGTGTGTGATGGCTGAAGGGCCTAAAGCCATTTTTTCTAAATGCACTGAGTGTGGTCATAAGCTGTCCCCAGCCGATGGCCACACTCAGTGTGTTATTTGCCTGGGGGTGGCCCATTTATCCACCAGCTGCCAGGTTTGTGCAGCTTTCAACCCTTGGGCTATTAGGGATAGGAGGAACAAGTTAATCCTGGCAGGATTGTTGCCCCCGGATTCTTCTTCCTCCTCTCATTCCAAGGCACCGGTCGCGGCTGTGGCTCCCGTGCCTTATAATCCCCCTCTCTTATTGGGGACTCAAACTCCCTCTGCTTCTCAGGGTGAGGGGGACTCTTCTTCCTCTTCTAAAGAAAAAAGAAGAGATAAGGACCGGCACAAGCATAAAAGGCGGGCTGAGTCTCATCCCTCAGCCCCGCCTGTGAAGGTAGCTAGTCCCGCTAAGAAGGCCTCTGCTTCTCCTCATTTTCAGCTCCAATCTCCTTGCCTCTCCCCGGAGCCGGAAGAGGAGTACCGGTCGCCCTTGAGGTCCTCGAGGCGGCCCTCCAGGTCCGCCTTTACGACCTCCTCCAGATCTACAAGAAGCTTGACCGATGCTGATTTGGACCGGATGATGCATCGTTTCCTGCAGGCTCAAATGCAGATGGGGGTGCTCCAACCCCCCCCCCCCTCTGGGGGGGTGGACCCTTTCTTTACTCCGATCGCTTCTTCTCCGACCTGGTTTAGGGTTTCGGAGTCTTCGGATCTGTGCCGTTTTGGACCAGGGGAACCGTCTGCACCGATAGTCTTGATTACTTAGACGCCGACTATGCCCTCGAGCGTGTCAGATCCTAGCTCTCGGGGCCGAGAGCAGAGCGTCGGAACCGTGGGGGGAACTGTGTCTTCGGCGCCGGTGAGGTCTGAGCACACTTCCCTCTTGGGTCCGACCGCTTTGGCTCCGACGCCGATACCTGCATCAGAGCCGAGGGGGCTGCTCTCGGAGCCAGGGGAGAGAGGTTCGCCCTCGGCGTTTGATGTAGTGAAGAGGGTGCTCAGATCCCTGGTCCAGGCTGCGGATCCATCAGTCACCCCTGCGCATTTGGGCCTGTCCTCCATCATCCGGCCACAGGGACAGCCTGCATCGGCGCTCCAGTTGGTTCCCTTAGAGGAACAAGACCCCGTGGGTGAGCCCTCCTCGGATAGCCCCACCGAGGAGGTTCCTCAGAAACGGAAGTGCAAAAGGCTCCCCTGAGTCCCTCACAGAGGACACGGACTTGGAGGAAGGGGAAGGTTCCCCAAGGTCACCCCCTGAGGAGGTCTCCTTTATAGACATCATGGAGATGTTGCGAATCAGAGGAGGGTGGTCTGCCCAAAAACCTTCCTCAGACGAGTCTGTGTTCCTGTAGGCGTTTGATGCAGGCCCATCTACTTCTTGGGTGTCCCCCCCCGGCTGACCCCCTGGTGGACTTAGTTACCGCCAGGGCTTGGAAGGATCCGGACACCGTGGAGCCAATTCCCAGAAGGCCAGACAAGATGATTAGTCCCCCTTCGGATAGGCTGGCGTGGTCTAAAGGTTCTCCAGTGGATGCCATGGTGGTGGCAGCTACCACCAAAAAGGAACTAGCGCAGGAGAGTTCCTTGGTCCACCCTCCAGATAAGGAATCTCGGACATTGGACCGCATTGGAAAGCAGATGTTTGCTTCAGCTACTTCTCTGTAAGGGCGCTGAACTATATGGCACACGTCATCAGACTCCAGCGAGACTTGATTAAGGAATACGTTGGAGCCCCCCCGGAGTCCATGTGCGGCACCATGCCTGGCTCCGCCTTTGCGATTTTGCGGAACCCTTCAAGGCGTCCTTCGCGAATGCGCCCTTTGACGGTTCTACACTCTTTGGCAAGACCGTCCGCGACACGCTGGTCCAAAGCGAGAAAGACGGGAAGATGCTGTCTGCTGTCGGGATCTGCTTCTCTAATCCCCAACAGTCCTTCTCGAGGAACCAGAGGGGACAAAAGAAGATGTGGTTCCAGAAATCACAGCAGTCCTGTCCCGCTTCGGACCTCTCGTCCTTCAGAGGCAGAGGAGGACAAGGTGGATGCCACCCCAGAGACAGAGGGGGGGCCGAGGAATTTCGGGTCTCGAGAACCTTTCTCGGAGAGGCCTGCGCAGCAACCCTGGGGGCTTACCCGTCTGTCCCTCTCTGGAGGCAGTTGGGGGGGGCGTCTTTCGGAGCACCTCCAAACTTGGGAGTCCATTACTATGGATTGGTGGGTGCTCCGAATTATATCCAGAGGTTATTCCATTCCCTTTCTGAGTCTACCCCCCCCCTTCGAAATGCCTCCCCGATGTCCCACCCGATCAAAGGGAGGCGGCAGCTTCAGAAATTTCGAAGCTATTGGAAAAAAGAGCCATCCAGCACGTCACCCCCAGGCCAGTCCAGATTGGGAAATTACTCCAGGTTCTTTTTAGCGCCAAAAAAGACGGGGGACCTGAGGCCTATCCTAGACCTCTCATCTCTAAAGCTGTTCATTCCCAAAGAGAAATTCCGGATGATCACTCTGCAATCTATTCTCCCCTTCCTACGGGAGGATGACTGGATGTGCTCCATAGACCTCAAGGATGCGTACTACCACATTCTAATGGACAGATGATCCAGGAGGTTCCTCCGCTTCTGGCTGGGAGCCAGTCATTATCAGTTCAGGGCTCTTCCGTTCGGCCTCACCTCAGCCCCCAGGGTGTTCACCAAGGTCATGGCAGTGGTCGCAGCCCACCTGAGACTTCAGGGCATTTGGGTCTTTCCGTACCTGGACGACTGGCTCCTCACCGCCTCCACCAGGCATCAGCTCTGCTCTGCCAGGGAATTATACCCTAGCTCTTATTCAGCATCTGGGTATTACTGTAAACCTTCAGAAATCGTTCCTTCACCCTGTGCAGGTTCTGGAATTTATAGGGGCCAAGATAGATACACGCCACTCCAAGGCCTTTCTAACAGCAGACAGGTTGCGCAGTTTGTCTCTTCATGTTTTTGCAATTCTCCAATCCCCAGCTCCACCTGCAGAATTAGTCCTGAGAGCTTTGCACTCCATGGCGGCAGCCATTGGTCTGTCATCCTTGCGTGACTGCGCATGAGAATTCTTCAGTGGACTCTTCAGGTCCAATGGTCACTTTTACTGCACCCCTTGAACACCCCGATTCCCTTGAGCAGGGTTTGCAAGGACTCCCTTCTCTGGTGGCTTCACTCTCAGGAGCTGCGAGAGGGGACACAGTTTGCCATGCCTCAGCCCCAAGCCACATTGACCACAGACTCTTCTCGCCTCGGGTGGGGGGGGGCATGCTATGGGCAGAACCGTCCAAAGCACGTGGACTCCCCTCAGAGACCGTTCTGCAAATCAGTGTTCTGGAGATGAGGGTGGTGCTTCTGGCATTGCAAGCCCTACAAGACCACCTTCCTCCGGGAACTATTGCAATTCAGACAGACAACATGGCTGTAGTCTGGTACATCAACAAACTGGGAGGAACCACATCTAATCCCCTTTGCCGAGAGGCTATGAGAGTTTGGGAATAGGCGATCTCCACCAACCGCTTTCTGGTAGCAACGCACATTCCGGGCCGGACCAACATCCTAGCAGACAAGCTAAGTCGCTTGATCCTCACACCATACGAGTGGTCTCTAAACCCGTTAGTAGCAAAACAAATCTTCCTCAAATGGGGTCTACCTTGCTGCAATCTTTTTGCTTCTCTGTCAAACACAAAGTGCAGCAAATTTTTCACTCTAATTCCCCCCATAGGGGAGAGCCCCAGAGACGCTCTGGTTCATGCTTGGCCTTCCGGTCTCCTTTATGCTTATCCCCCGCTTCAGCTCATGACGAAGTTCCTGCAGAGAGCCCATCGGTTGGGGAGCAAGATAATCCTCATAGCCCCATTCTGGCCTCGCCAAATCTGGTTCATTTACCTGTGGTCTCACAGTGTAGTTCCTCCTTGGATCTTAGATCCCATTCCAGATCTAATTTCTCATGCTGCGGGATTACAACCCTCAAACCTGGGCAACCTCAAGCTCACGGCTTGGTTGATCCAGTTCCGCTGATAGCAAGGACTCCCGGTATCTCATCACCAGTGAAAGCTATTCTGCTAGCAGCACACAAACCTTCTACCAGAAAAATCTACAGTAGTAAATGGAAACGTTTTTCCATCTGGGCCAAAGACAGGGGCTTAGACCCTTTTACTGTCCCTGTTCCGACGATTCTTGATTTTATGTCTCATATCTTTCATCAGGGAGCCAGTGCATCTACGGTTAAAGTACAGTTGGCAGCCATTTCTCATTTTCACGTTGGGGATGATGTAGGATCACTGGCTTCCACCAGGATACCTTTTTAAAAGGGGCCTTTCTTTTAAAACCGCCAGTTAAGTCTGAGGTCCCACCATGGGAGTTAACATTGGTCCTACAGGCTTTGACGGGCCCTCCTTTCGAACCGGCTGCTTCTGCTCAGTTGAAATTTTTATCTTGGAAAACAGCCTTCCTGATTGCAATAACTTCAGCCAGGGCCCTCTGTATGAAACCCCCATACCTAATATTTCATAAGGACAGAGTTTCTCTCAGGACTAATCCTTCCTTCCTCCCTAAGGTAGCCTCTGAGTCGAATATTAATCAGTCTGTTAATTTGCCAGTGTTTTTCCCCAATTTCCAGAACAAAGGGGAATACACATTACACAAATTGGATGTACATAGACAACTGCGTTTTTATTTGCACAGGACAGCAACCAACCGCAAATCTGATCAATTGTCTGTGTCCTTTGCCAAGTCTTCTTTAGGTAAGCCTATTACCAAAGTTACTTTAGCCAACTGGATTTCACAATGCATCATTCAGACCAGATCCATAGCTACCTCTGCAGTGTTCTGGTCTAGAGTCCCTATAGACGACATATGTTCAGCAGCTACTTGGTCCTCCTCTCATACATTCATTTCCCATTATAAATTGGATATGATATCCAGGAGTAGGGCTTCCTTTGGCTCCGCGGTGCTCCAGAATATTCTTCCTTGAGGGCCGCCAAAGGTTTCTAGGTAGCTGGGGACTCCTGCGGGCTCACTCCGCTCCCTACTCTGTCCCCAATTCTCACCCGCCCCAGCACCTCTACATTTATTCATCCCTTACTCCTCCCACTAATCCAAACTACCCAGTAGACTCTCCTGTAGTTTACACCCCACCCCCCCACACTCCATACCTAATTACCCAATTAAAACCGTTCCCTCCTCACAACTCTTCTCTTCCTCCTATAGTAAGACTTTCACACTCTCTTCTACTCGCATCTTTGTATACTCCCCTACCCTGCTTGTCTATAATTTTAATTTCAATATACTACTTTTCTGTCTCCATCCCCATATATCTCTCACCTGCTTCATCCCGTCAAACTGAACACATCAAACTACCTGTGTTCAAGATGCTTCCCTTAGTTCTACACACCCTCCATGCCCCCTGCTGCCTCCTTATACTCCTAATTCCTCTCTGTTACACAACCTCATACTCCTATGTTCCACCTTCCCGACCTTCCTCTCAAACTGACACATTCACCAGTCTTCTCCCATATTATTTCCCTCATTACTTACACATCTCCTCTTCCCTTATCCAGTCCCTTCCCTTGCATCTATTCTATCCCAAAATTATCACCTCTAATGCTAAAATACTTACCTATAAACTAATGTTATTTCCTCCTAAACTTATACAAAATAAACTCAAATGGCTAAACGCTCCACTCTTCTACAACCTTTTATTTCCTGGAGATATCCATCCCAACCCTGGGCCCAGCCCCCTTAATAATACCCCCCCCCCCCACAATGCCTTAAAATTCTTCACTCTTAATGCTCAGTCTTAACAATTCAAAAAATTCACCACTTTCAAGCATGGCTAACTCATAACCAACCTGACATCCTAGCCATCTCATAAACCTGGCTCAAACCCTGTATCTCTGACAACGAAATCTTGCCTAAAGGATTCCAGTCCCTTAGAACTGACTGACTAAATAAAAAAGATGGTGGCACTGCCCTTATCTACTCTAATCTTCTTACCTTAATCCCCCTTCAAATTCCTATCCCACAATTCAACAATACCAAACTAACAGTCTACTAAAAATAAACAAACACAAAAATATCTGCATCATAGCCCTTTAGATTTCCCCAGGGGACAACATCTCTGCCCTTGAAGACATCCTCCTATGGGCCTCATCTGAAATTAATTATGAAACTTGTATTCTAGGGGACGTAAATCTCAACTGGAACAAGTTTAATAATCCCTTTCCCATCCTATCCATCAACCTTATAACTTCACTTAAGTAATCTTGTCCACTATTCGACCCAACAAAACAAATCCCCCAGAATCTGTTCTAGGCTGAATCCTAGTCTCCCACCCAAACAAAATAACTTACTCTGGTACCATTCCTGACACCATTAGTGACCACCTCCCTGCCCTCATACAGCACTCAACTTCCTCTATCCCCCTTCAGCATCACTACATTCTCACCCGAAACCTTTCGCAAGTTCAACCCCTCAACTTTGTTAAATATCTTCAAACAAATAAACTGGCAAATCCCTTTCTCTCAATAAAGCAACAGAGCACTTCAACTCAGTCTTCCTCGACACTCTAAACTCCCTAGCACCACTAAGAAACAGAAGAATAAAAGCTAAAATCGCCCCATGGCTCTCCAAAGAAACCATGCAAATTATGCATCAAAGGGACAAAGCCTGGAAGCTTTACTTTGAAAACAAACTGCCCAAAATCCTTATCGAATACAAACAACTCCGTAACCTCGCAAAGCAACTCATCACAAAGGACAAAAAAAGTCCTACTACTATAAACTACAGTCCAACAATAACTATAACCCCAAACCGTTCTGGGAATCCATAAGCTCCCTTCTCAACCCCAGGAACAACCCCTGCCCTGACACAAGCATATCTGACCTTGAACTAAGCTCCCAGTTTAATTCATTTTTTATTGAAGCTGTCTCCAACCTGACCAATACCTTCCCTAATAATAATCCACCTAACCTCCATTCCTCTTTCCCCTAACCACCCTATGTTTCAGCTTAAACCAGTCTCCACTAATCTCATAAAAAGACTCTTATCCAAACTTAAACCTTGCTCCAATGCCCCTGGTAATATTCCCTCCTCCTTCCTAAAATGCGCAGCCGACAGTATTGCAATCCCAATTAGCATCATAATCAACAGATCTATAAAGGAGTCATATGTACCCAAATTGTGGCGTTCTGCTTACATTCTTCCTCTTCACAAAGGTGGCAAGAATACTGACATTTCAAACTTCCGGCCCATTGTGCTGCTCTCTCCAATCTCCAAAATCTTAGAAAAATGTATCCATCTCCAACTCCTGCCTTACCTAACCCAAAAACAACTCCTAACATCTACCCAGCATGGCTTCCTCCCTGGCCATAGCACCATAACCACTCTACTCTCCTTAGAAACTGTCAACCAAGCCCAAGATTTAGGTCATTTAGTTTCCACAGTTCTACTTGACCTTTCCAAGGCTTTCAACACCGTTTCCTACAACCAACTTATCCATCATCTCTCCAACCTATAGCTCGCTCCTAACACTGTGGCATGGTTCTCTAGCTACCTGTCTGAGGGATCTCAAGCAGTTAAATGGAAGAACACCATCTCCCCATTTCTTCCTTCCCCAACTGGCTTCCCCCAAGGGTCTATCCTTGGACCTATGCTGTTTAACATCTTTATAAATAACCTTCACTCTGCCATTCCTGATGCCATAATCCTTCAATATGCAGACGATTCTACAATACTCTGCTCTGCCTCCAACCTCCCTGAACTTCTGATTAAAACCCAAGCTGCCTTTTCTACTACTGAAAACTGGATGCTACAAAATCACCTGTCTCTAAATGCAAATAAATCTAAACTTCTACTTTTCTCTCCCTGCAAGACTTTCTCTTTTGACAAAAATTAAAGTCCTCAGCCATTCCAATTCTCCATTGAAGTAGTTCCCTTTGCAAAACTTCTTGGCATTACTATAGATGAACAACTCAAGTTCGATATCCATGTCCAACAAAAATATAAAGAAAACCCTCCAAAAGTTAGGAATGCTTTATAGGAACAATCTCTTTCTCTCAAACACTACTAGACATACTTTAGCTGCTATCTACCTCCTCAATCCCTATTATATGAAGCCCCTCTTGTAACTAACCTGACCGCCACCAGTACCTCTAAACTGGAAAACTGCTGTAACAAAATCTCTAAATTTGCCTCCAGATCCCAAAATTCCACCCATCACTGCCATACCCTTAACTCTCAACTGGCTGGAACTCCCAAATTATCTAGACTACCTCTAACTCACCACAGCGCACAGACTTGTATTTCAAACAAATGTCCAGCTCTAATAGACATCCTTCCCCCCTACACCCCCAATAGACGTCTTAGATCTGAAAATCAAAACATAATCTCTCTCCACAAACCAAAACGGCCTGCTGGTCAGCTTCTCCTCTTCTCACTAGGTAAGAAATTGAATTCTCTCCCTTCCACACTCTGGACAATAACTAACTCGGAAAACTTTAAAACCCAGCTTTTCACTTACTTGCACTCCAAATGGAAAAATGCTCCTGCTTCCACCCTAAGTCCTTCTAACTACTACCCGAAGGAATTTTTACTCCTTGCCTCCTTATTCTCCCCAACACCCCAAACAACTAGTTCCCTGAGCTGTCTCTAGCTCTCTGCAACTCCTTCTAAAGATTCTATATCCATCTACTTTGTAAATAGCTTCTTATGTTGAATGTATGCCTTTAAATGGTTTCCTTACTTTAACATACTATATCTATCTTCCTTGTAAATATTGTAAATAACCTCTTTTGTTAAACTAATGCCTGTAAACTGTTTCCTTACTTTAATCTATTGTTTTGTATAAGTTTGCTACACTTAAATTGTTATGATGATTTTTCTTCTAAGTGAATCTCCACAGTACAGCCTTCCTGATGCAACATAATTGTCTTTTGTCTACTAAGCCTGATACAGAATGTTAATTCATGTAAACTGTACTTTATTTTTTGTAACATACATACTTTTGTATCTTAAATGTTTATGTAATAGCTGGAGCTTTTCTCCCCGGGCCTCCACTGAAAATGGACACTCATGGGCACAGTGGACTTCCCCGGTCACCAAACTGAAATAAATAAATATAAGGACTAATAATTGGGATGAATGGTGTAAAAGGTCTTAAATTATTCCATAATGAAGGAGCCTGGAGGAATGACATCAGACAAGCCTTATTGACAAATTAAAAGCAGTTTGTTCTCCCCATTTGTACATTAATTTAATTTCATGCTAAGAATGTGGTCCTGTTATCAACTTTGCTGCGAGTTGTATGTAGTCCATGTAGTGCAGGGTTTCCTTCAGCCCTAATTTGTCTGTTGTATGACCTTGAGCATGTCACTTAACCAAGCAGTGCTTGGGGGGGGCTGGGAGTTTTATCTAGGTTCTATAATAGCCTGTTGGACTGTAAGCCTCTTAACTACGTATTAACCTAATGAGCTACTTCTCTCATTTGTAAAGACTTCAGTGCATGTGTGGTTATACTTGTGTAAACCTTCTGCACTATTTCTGAATGTTAATGGAGAAGAAAAAAAGTATGAACAGCCTCTTTGTCTCTTTCCACCCCACCCCGTTCGCTCTCTTTCTAGTGCTGGAAGCATTTAATTCAACCCAGGTACATTTCCCTTAGTATATACAGTCTGCCCATGGTATTTCATATGAGGTATTTTGTTGTCCACCAATTTTAGTGCAACACTAACAATTACAGAAGTGTTTAACTGGCCTGTTCAGATTTCATCACCAAATGCTCTGCTTTATAGAAACACCTGGAATACTAGAGCAGGGAGGTAGAATTACACCTAGTTTTGATGTTTTATTGAAAAATATTTCCAAGATGGCTGCACACTGACCATTAGATAATTTCAACCCTACCAGTATGAAAACAGAAACTGAGAAAAAGGAGTGCAGTTAAAATTGTTATTTTGGTAAAATTCAGTTAGTGGCTAGCAAGTACACACTGCCTGGATTCCAGCAAAGAGTACATTTAGACAGCGTGAAAGAAAATCCACCTGAAAATGAGAAGAGGAAATGCTTGATGGGAAGAATCCTGCAGCTGATCAGCAAAAAACAGTTCAGGCTTCATCTGTGGCTTGACATCCATCCACTCCAACCCCTTTTTCCCATTTTTTGCACATGAGGTCAGGATGTCACCTCAACAGTGACAATCCTCTAGAGCCATAGTTCACACCACTGGGTGGCTAGCCCTGCCGTGGCTATTTTTCCATACCACACATAGGCATGCATATTCACACCTGTGGCCAATTTAGTGTGTCCTTTTCACCTACTGCATGTCTTTAGGATGTGAGAGGAAACCACATTACTCAGAGGAAACCCATTTGAACATAGGGAGGACATGCATACTCTACAGAGAAGGTACCCACACCAGGAATCTTTGGCTCAAGAGATAGCTTCCAGTAATTTAAAGGAAAAAATATATTGGATGTACTCAGAGGTGATTAAACTAAATGAAACAAAGGCTGGAAAATTGAAGGCTGAACATTAGCAAGTTTAAGTTAATATAATGATGTAATCATGGACTGTTGGTGTGTAAGTAGGTGTAAAAGTATACTAATTATATTGTATATAGAAGTAAGGTGATGATTTCCATTGTTTTTACAACGTCTAAATTAATGTCCTTGGCTTCTCTGACTCGCCACATGAGTGACACCTAAAAAAAGCAATGGGCCTTGCACCTGCAGAGATGGTCTACTGAACACACGCTGTCTGACTGAACTACATCTGCTTGGATATCGTGTAACAGAACATGTTTCTCAGCAGGTTTGAAACCATGCTGGACTCTAAGCAAGCTACTGTTGAGGTTAAGGCTGTGGGGGGGGGGGCAATGCTTTGCCTGACCAACTGAATGACCGACTCCCTTCCTAGCACCCAACTAGCACCTCTCAGGTGGGTTGAGGCTGGTGAGCTCAAGACCAGGGAACAAATGGGCCTTTAGACGTTTGCTGCGGGAAGTGATAGCTTCAGCATCAGCCGAGAGTGAAAGGAATTGGTGAGATCAGCTTACCAGGAATGAGTGGATCAAACTATCATCCTCTCTAAGGGCATGATTTATCTTGGGGTGTTGGGGGTATTTAAGCTATCTCTTTAGGTCTAGTCCTTCAGGAAGAATGATTTGGACCTATTGAGTAATGGTGGTGTGCCATTGTGTCTAGTTGTTTGGACCGGGGTGGGGGGGGGGGGGTAGACAAAACATGCAGATATACTGGTATCTCATGAATAGCTTTAATAACTTCTTCCATCATATAAGGAATAATTTGGGTGAATGGTTTTAGAGATTCCAAACGATTCCATGACAACACAGTCTGGAGGAATAGCATCAAACAAGCCTATTGATAAGCCGAAAGCAGTTTCTTTTCTCCCCATTTGTGTTGCACATTTATTTAATTTCATGCTACTAGAGAATGTGGTCCTGTTGTCAGCTTCAGAGTAACACATCTGGAAGTTGGTGCAGAGGGTTAAGGTTGTGAATTGTAGTCCTTGTGGTGCAAGGTTTGAATCCTTCAGCCCTCATTTGTCTACTGTGTGACCATGAGCATGTCCCTTTACCAGGCAGTTCTTGGCGGCAAATGGGAATTTGGGCTAGGTTCCTCAGTAGTCCCCTGGACTGTAAGCCTGTTAACTACTTATGAATCTAAGGAGCTACTCCTCTCATTAGTGAAGACTTCAGTGCATGTTTTGTTATACTTAAGTGTAAACCTTCAGCACTACTTTTGAATGTTAATGGAAGAGAAAGAAACAAGTATGAGGGGAGCCCTACTCTCTCTCTCCAGAGGGCTTGGAGCATTTCATTTACTAGGTACATTCCCTCGGTATATATTGTCCGCCTATGATATTTCTTCCAAGTCATGTTGTTGTCCATGTCTTGTAACCTCTTTTAGTGTAACACTGAAAATTACAGATGTGTTTGACTGACCTATTATTGAACTTTCTTCAACAAAGACTGTGTTCTATAGAAAAACCTGGAATACTATAGAAAAACCTGGAATACTAGAGTAGGGAGGCAGAATTACACCCAGGTTTACTATTTGTTTTAGTAATTTATTGAAAAAGACCTTCAAGATGGCTGCACACTGATCTTAAAGGGACAATCCCAAGGATTTTTTGTTTTGATTCTGATCTTTGTTTACATTTTCAGTCTGGCTTTCTGGGCATGTCCCAACTTTGTCTGCAGGGGTTGGGGGAGGGTGCTTACAGGAACCTTCAGAGGTATTAGGCAGATTCCTTCTCAAATTGCAGTTGTACTCACAACAGCCCTCAACTGCGGTGGTGGTGCTGCGGTAGCATGGTCACCTTCCAGTATGACGTTGTCCTGTTCGATTCTCAGCTAGAGCGTCTTCTGTGTGGAGACATGCGTGAATGGGTGTACCTTCGTTGAAGGTTGTGCGTCAGAGCTGGCAACTCGGCATGTAAAAATCTACTGCCAATCATTAGCGGACTGAAGTTCCGCTGTGGTGACCCCTAACCGGGAAAAGCCGAAAGACATAACTCACAACAGCCCTCAGTCATTCATTAGTTTCAACTGTCCTTTTTATCCTCAGAGAAACTAGCTTTTCAGAAATGTTATGATCTGACTTGCTAATACCCTGCAGGAAAGCATCTGAGCAGTGCAAAGTTAAAACCTTGGTAAACAGAGTTTTCAGTTAATTTCATTTCATATGTTGTTTTGTGCTGAATTCTAAATGCTAGCTAACTACAATGATTTTATGACACAAATGCCCTAGCTTCTGTAAAAAGTATCTAAAAGATGCAAGTTTCAAACAGTAGTAGAAACAGTCTTTTTTTTCCATGTTCAAACTGATCTCTGAATACTAGCCAAGTGTGATGTTTTTCTTACCTGCTAAATTTCAGTGGCGGCTGGTGACTTCAAATCAAAGGGGGGGGGGGGCTGCAGGAGACATCTGAATGGGTGAGGTCAATGGGAGAGGTGTAGCCAACTAGAAAGGGGAGGAGCTATGCTCAAAACCACAAAAACGAACTAAATACACTGCCGTGGGTGCAAAACCATCATTATGAGAGTCCAATCAAGACAAAATGAAGTGTAGAAGAATAAAAATATTTCAATGCATTGGCTGCATGACAGTTTACTTAATATCTAGATGGAAACAAAAAGGATGTCCTTCAAGGATGCATCTGCAGTCCTAACAAATGGGTTGTCCTGCCTCAGGCAGCCCTTCGGTCAGCCGGATTCCAAAGTCTGGGTCTGGCCTCGGCTGATGTCGCACTTCACCCAACGTCATAGCTGCTGTCAATTGGGTATAAAGGCATCAGCCGACGCCATTTTCCTCAGTCTTTCTTGCCGCGCGGTGCCCAAAGCAGAAGCTGTTCGCAAGTGCCGGTCGGTCAGATCCAGAGATTTCTACTACCGAAGACTTCTAAAAAGCTAAGTACCCCGTTGGGGACTCTTTCTTGCCTCAGCCGATGTCAGAAAAAGTAAATAATTGTTTAACTTGTGGGAAACAAATACCTCATAAGGATTTCCACTCTTACTGCCTTCCTTGCTGAGGCCCAGACCACGACGTAGCAGCTTGTCTAGCCTGTGCTTCCTTCAACCGACGGACGCTTAGACGTCGGTCGGAGTTTGCGGAGGAGTTTTTTGGTCCCGCTTTTGCTTACAAAATGCCGTCGGAGACTCCGACTTCACAATTGGCTAAAAAGCGTAAGGAAAAGGTCCGACACTCGCGGTCTGCGGTTTCGGCTGAAACCACGGTTAAGCCAATCGCGAGTGTCTCGGTTTCGGCTGAAACAGAGTCCTCGGTTCTTCCTTCGGCCGAAAGCATACCTCCTACAGCCGAGGCCTCACATAGCATGGCTGAATCTGCTACTGAAATTTCTCCTGCTGTAGCAGGCACCCAGGATTTATCAGATACTATTCCTTTAGACATATCTACTCCTGCACGTGGAGCTGCTAGGCCCCCTGCATCCATGTCTATCAAGGCTTTCTCTAGGGCTAAAGCAGCTAAATCTTCTAAGGCCTTGCCTGCTAAAACCCCCTCACACAGGCCTACCTCTAGTTCCCAAATGCTCAGCCTGGCAGAGGATCTCATTTCTTTGATCAGGGGATCCCAACCTCACCCTGACAGGGCCTCTCATCCCCCTCCAGAGAAGAGGCCTAGAGCAGAGCCCCCTGAACCAGTATCTATGGATTATTCCTCTGATGATTCAGAACACTCAAATCCTCCTGAAGGCCCTTATTCTCCATATGAGGATTCTGACGCAGAAGACTCCATTCCTTCTGCCTCTCGTCCTGAGGAATTTTCTTTTGGGGAAACCTTGCATGCTATGAGGGAGCAGTTTCAATGGCAGGGCCAGGATTTTTCAGATTCTAGGAAACGGCTAAGGACCTTTTTACATTTGCCACAGCATAGGCCTTTAGCCATTCCTCCAGTACTAACAGTTGTGGATGATGCATTCAATGATGCTTGTACTGCCCCTGACTCTCTTCCCCTGGCCCTTGCTAAGCCCGACAGATACTACAGGGTCCCGGACACACATTATCACTTGTATAAGGCTCCTATTGCAGATCCTGAAACTATTTCTCAGGGCCCCAAAGCTGTAGCAACTGCCAAAAACCCCCTCCCCTCTGATAGAGAATCCAGAGCATTAGAGAGATGGGGTAAAAAAGTTTATACTTCTGCTACTCTTTCGGCTAGGGCCTTAAACTGTCAATTCCACATGATTCAGTATCAGGAATTTTTGTTAGATCAGCTAAGTAAAAAACTATCCTCTTCTGAACCTATAGACCATAAGTCCCTTCAGGATTTGGTACATAACACTCAGCAGGTCAGTAATCATTCTTTAAAATGCGGCTATGATGCACTGGAGGCTTCTTTTAGGTCAGCTATGACTGGTACAGTGATCAGAAGGCATGCATGGTTAAAAGAGCAATCCTTACCAGACCATGTAAAGTCATGCTCCTAGATGCTCCCATGGAAAAACTCAGTTTGGCTCCCCTGCACAACAAGTGTTAAAGAAGGTGGAAGAAAAAGCAAAATCTGTCCAAACAGTCAAGGATTTCTTACAGGTCCAGCCTCCTAGGTTTAGTAGAAATTGGCCTTCGAAGAATTGGTCCTTTCCAGACACCAACAGAGCACAGAGAGGCAGAAATAGGCGCTCAAGAGGCAGAGGTCAATCCAGAGGTGCCTACAGGGGACGTCAGTGGCAGCCTAACAACCAGAGAAGTACTGCCACAGATCCAGGTACTACCACTTCCACAGGACAGTCACAGTGACTTGGCTCCGATACCGCCTACCAGGGAACAACTGGAAGCACCCTTAGGCGGAAAGCTAGCCTTATTCTCAGTAAACTGGCATTACATTACAGGAGACAAATGGATTTTACAGACAATAGACAAAGGTTACAGGTTTCACTTCCATACTCTACCAGGGAAGACAGGAATGCCAAACCTACCACCAAACCAAAAAACAAACGCTCTAGGACAAATCAACCACTTAATAAAGATGAGAGCTATAGAAAAGGTACCGGCTGTGGAACAAGGACAAGGATTTTATTCCAGACTTTTCCTGGTGCCAAGAAAAGAAAACCAATGGAGACCTATTCTCGACCTGTCCGCTCTGAACACATATCTCATTGTTCCAAAATTCAAAATGCTGACCCTACAGCAACTTCTTCCCATGCTGGGCAAGGAGTTTTGGCTGGTGACTCTAGATCTCAAGGAGGCATACCTGCACGTCCCTATTCGACCAGATTGCAGAAGATACCTCAGATTTCTTGCAGGATCAGAGCATTATCAGTTCTCAGCATTGCCTTTTGGCTTATCTACTGCGCCCAGAGTATTCACGAAATGCCTGGCATCAGTAATTGCTCATTGCAGACTTCAGGGAATTCAAATTTATCCATACCTGGACGACTGCCTGATACAAGCGGACAACAAGAACAAATTAACAAAAGATTTGGAAAAGGTTATTCTCCTATTGCAGGCCTTGGGATACACAGTCAACATAAAGTCAAGACTGGTACCATCCCAAAGGATTACATTCTTGGGTGCAGAACTGGACACATCAAATCAAATGGCATTTCTCACAGCAGAAAAGCAAAAACAACTACCACTCTATTTCATGGCATTAACAACGCAGAACCAGCCTACAGCAAGGAAAGTCCTGCAAGCCCTGGGTTACATGGCATCCTGCATAATATTGATCCCACATGCCAGACTACATATGAGGAAGTTGCAATGGTACCTAAGGAATTTATGGTCTCGGCACAAGCACAGCCTAGAAACCCAAATTCCAATAATTCCATGCCTGAAGCAAGAATTCCTGTGGTGGGCTCAGGCCTTTCAGTTGAACAAAGGACTGCCTTTCCACAGCCCTCACCCAAGCCAGACTATCACAACGGACGCCTCAGACCTCGGTTGGGGGGCACACATGGCAGACAAGTGTATACAAGGACTATGGACACAGGACCAGCTGAACCTACACATAAATCAAAAAGAGATGCTGGCAGTGAAACAGGCAATTCAGTCATTCAGACCGTTTCTTCAACAAGGCCATTTGCTGATAAGGACGGACAACACCACAGTTATGTGGTATATTGACAAGCAGGGAGGCACACATTCATATCCTCTATGCCGGATGGCAATGGACCTGTGGAATGTGGCCCTCAACCTCAGCATTCAGCTCCAGGCCAAATTTGTGCCAGGAAAAGAAAATATACTAGCAGACACCTTAAGCAGAACTACCACAGATGCCCACGAATGGATGCCTCATCCGAACATCTTCAAAACCATTACAAAGAAATGGGGACTACCAGAAATAGACCTGTTCACATCCCCACACAACCACCAATTGAGGAAATTCTGCACAAGGACATACCACCCACTTGCTTGGAAGGTGGACTCCCTATCCTTCAGTTGGGAAAACCTGACAGCATATGCATTCCCACCTCTTCCTTTGATGCACAAAGTGCTACTGAAGATCAAAGATCACCTAAGGATCATCCTGATAGCTCCAGACTGGCCGAGGCAGCATTGGTACCCGCTACTGAGGAGCATGTCTCGGACACACGCATGGCCTCTACCTCTAGTTCCTTTACTGCGAACACAGAACAACTACAAGATCCTACATCCAAACTTGAAAACACTACAGCTAGCTGCTTGGAATATTACATAAAGCAAAATAACCCAGATTTATCTCAGAGGGTTAAAGACATTATCCTGGAGGCTCGCAGACCCTCCACAAGGAAGACTTATTCAGCAAAATGGAAAAGATACCTCATTTGGAGTGCAGCAAAAGGAGAAAATGTATCATTGGCAAACATAGCTAACATCCTGGAATATTTAGCAGAGCTTTTCCACAATGGCCTGTCTTACTCCTCTATCAAGATTCATGCATCAGCAATTTCAGCAGAATATAACATGGATCCTCCAGTCTTCTCTCATCATCTACTCAGGCAGTTTCTGAGAGGAATTAAAAATGTAAAGCCTCCAAGGAAACCACCTTTGCCTACATGGGACCTGAACTTTGTGCTAGAAAAGTTAACACTTCCCCCTTTTGAACCAGCAGCAACAGCAGAATTACAGTTCTTATCTTGGAAAACTGCTTTCCTGCTTGCAATCACATCAGCAAGAAGGGTTTCTGAATTACAGGCATTAATGGCAGTACAGCCCTTCCTTATCTTCCATCAGGATAGAGTGTCCTTGAGAACTAACCCTACTTTTATGCCAAAGGTGGTCTCCAGGGTATCATTGAACCAAGCAATCCACCTACCAGCATTCTTCCCCAACCCACAGAACAGGGGGGAAAGACTACTGCATACCTTGGATGTACACAGGCAATTGTGCTACTACCTGGACAGAACCAAGAACAATAGAAAAACTGACCAGCTTCTGGTAGCATACGCAGCAGGAATGGAAGGAAAAGCAATTTCAAAACAGACAATCTCAAAATGGATAGGAAATTGCATTAGATTTTGTTACTCCTTTCATGGAAAGACAACTCCAGAAAACATCAGACCTCACTCCACAAGGGCTACAGCCACTACTACAGCTTTCTTACGAGGAGTGGCTACCAAAGACATTTTAGAGGCTGCTACTTGGAGCTCCGTGCATACATTTGCCAAGCATTATAATCTGCCTTTATACTCCAGATCCCGAGCAGGTTTTGCCACTGCTGTTTTGCAAGGGATCTTAACTACACCATAATCTTTTTTTAGTGCCTCCTCCCCCGGTTTGGCTATGGTATTCTACCCATTTGTTAGGACTGCAGATGCATCCTTGAAGGACATAGTACAGTTTTGTACCTACCATAAATGTAGATGTCCGAGAGGTATGCATCTGCAGTCAGGATTACCCACCCTTCTTCCCCTCTGTGGTACTCCTAGGGTATTTGCCCAACTTGTAGCTAGCTGGGGGAATCTATTATGGTGTATTTGTTTGTATATATGTACATACATGTTTATTTTTGTTTGCTCTCTACACTTTGGAATCATTTGCATTTATCCAAATTTAGCCTTCCTAGAGGGCACCTGGCATCTGGGGCAAGAAACACTGAGGAAAATGGCGTCGGCTGATGCCTTTATACCCAATTGACAGCAGCTATGACGGTAGGTGAAGTGCGACATCAGCCGAGGCCAGTCCCAAACTTTGGAATCCGGCCGACCGAAGGGCTGCCTGAGGCAGGACAACCCATTTGTTAGGACTGCAGATGCATATCTCTCGGACATCTACATTTATGGTAGGTACAAAACTGTACTTTGTGAGGCATGAAAAAATAAATTACTTTTTTAAATACATTAATGGAATGCCAGTCAAAATCAAGTATAAGAAAAACAAGCAGCATTCAACTCAAACCACCACTTCTTGCACTGCAGTTTAATTATAATTTATATTCAGCTTTATTAAATTGCCAAGTAACATGCTGAAAGTAGAAATCTCTGATGCTCCCACTTGTAAAAATGTTCCTTATCCAAAAAAAGACCTGCTGCCTGACAACTATCTGCTTGTTTCATGGGGAAAACATGATCAAAGTAAAAAATGAAAAGCAAACAAGAAATAAGCTCAAGATACATTGCTTAAAAGGATTACTGTACAGGTTATGGACCACACGATTGGCATTCTGTTTAGTTTACAGGTAAAGCCTGCAGAGATGATTGGAAGTCTCCAAGTGTAATGAGCTTCTTAAAATAATGTAATCCTGTCCTTTATTACAAATACTGTCAAATGCATTTCAATACCCAAGGCTTATACATTATCAACAGAAAGGCTTTCAATGTTGGCAATTATTTAACAGTATGCTTATTAAAGCTTACTTTAATCTTACAATCTCAGCCAAGCTTACCTGATGGTCATTAAAGTATTGTTACTTAAACACAGAGCAACAGGCACTTTGAGTAATAAGCATAAAACAACAGTACAAAAAATATGACGGAAACCAGACCATTCTGCAAAAATCAAGGACAGATGAAAAGCCACCCTAGTACTTGTGTCTACCTTGGATTGGGGGGATACTCTGCACATTTACACTGCATTAACTACTCCTTGCCTTGCTTCAACACATCCAGAGTCACTACATGGGGGAGTGGGGTGCAACAAGTATGTCACAATTTGAAATGTGTCTGGCTGACTGTGATGACCCTGACACATGTCATACCTCTCAACCTCAGAGCAAGAAATCTGGACAAAGCCATACAAAGAACTGGGACAAAGGCCCAAAAATGAGGACAATTTTTAAAATACTGCTCTTATAAACTTAGAAAGATAATAGAATAGGTCTTGCATTAGTATGAACTTTCTGAATGGTATGAAATCTGAAACTCAAATGTCTGTCATTATTTTCTAACTTCAGTCTTTAATGATTTGTCACTAATTTGCCAAAAAAATACAATTTTATGAAAAATGGACCAAAAATGTGATGTAAAAATATAAAATAGCCACACAATACAGCTGGGAACCTGTCAAAGAAGGGACACTTTAACATTAGTACTGCTAACTTGAGCAGCTGACAAAATAAAAGAATCTACATGCATTTCCGAAATAAAAGTGATCTATAATTCTAATTATTACAGTTATTTCTTAATTGTAAACCCTCCATGTTTTCTTCAAAATTTGCTATTTTGCGGAGGGATTATTAGGGGAAGAGCAACATTTTGAGCCAAAATCAGGGACAGTTGAGAGGTTTGGCTATGCCTAATTCTATAAAGCAATTTATTTGCATGTACCTCTCAACCTGTTAATGCAATAAATCTGGCAAGGCCAAATATATTGGGGGAACATATAAACAGTACTAAAAATTGCTCTTGTATAAACTGAGACAGTTGCTAGAACAACAGGTCTTAATTTAGCATGCATTTTTCTGAAGGTTATGAAGTCTGAAACTCAGTGTGTCATTATTTAGTGACTTAATTCCTAAATGCTTTGCCAGAAAACCACAAATTTTATGAGGAACAAACCAAAAATAAGAAGCAAAAATCTGTTCATTCTTTGAAAATCTGGACAGTTGGGAGGTATATTTCAGCTGGGGCTGTTTGCCGCCCTTCCCCCTCACAAAATCATGGTCGAATGGAGCCTCCCCTGCAGCCATTCCAATGATCCATTACTTGGCTGTTTCACTCCATTTACCATAAACACTAATGTGTATACTGATTCTATGATGATTTGGACTTCATTTGAAAGTTTTATTTTGCATTTTACAGCACAAACACTATGACATCTGCTAAACAAACTAAGCATTAAAACTTGTCTGCCCTTGAAACTCACATTCATTAAAACAGCATTGAAACCCACATTCAAAGAAAATACATTTTACCAGTGGAAGACAAAGATTAATTCTGGGCTGTTTTCAAATCATAGGCCCCTTGCATATGGAACATACATGTGCTCTTTGATACACCTTCCTATTGTTTTGAACATTTTTCCAGTAAACAGTGAAACACAACGCATGCACCAATAATGACAGAACTGCACAATTCAGAACATTTCCATCATAAAAGTCTACTCAAACTTCTACAGTCCACCATTATCAGTAAACATGCACAATTCTACAGTCCACCATTATTAGTAAATATGCACAATCTCTGAAGTAAAAAAGTCATCTAAATAATTCCACATTAAATAAATCTGTAACTAATGAAGAGGTTGCTGCTAGCAAACACCTTTATATTTCATGGTTTCATCGAAAAAATAGTATCTGATGCCCCTGAGGAATAAATTGCCTATATTACATTAAAAATGATAAGCTAGTAATATTGCAATAGGAAATGGATGGCAAACTGATAACAGGATCATAGTTAGTATCTTAACTTTTTCAGTATGGCAGCATTCACCCCTTGTGGGAGTAGAACCAACAACCTTCTGCATCAAAAGCAAGTACACAACCTGTTGTGCTATTAACAATGCAAGCTGAATTAGCATAAGCAGCACTAAACTTCTCTTCCCCTGCAGCTCTCAGCTCCATGTAAAATCTACTCAATACTCAACTGCATCTCAACTTCGCAGCACAAGAAATCTGGAAAAAGCCAAATTTATTGGGGTCAAAGGCCAAAACCAGGGACACATTAAACATTGCTTGTATAATCTTGGAAAGTTGCTAGAATAAAATGCTGTGTTACCACCATACATTTTACTGCTAAGGTCCCTGTGCAAGAGAGTCAGAGCACCATACCACTATGCCAAATCACCTGGTTTGTGAAAGAAAAATGCTGTTACCACCATACATTTTACTGCCAAGGTCCCTGTGCAAAACAGTCAGAGCAACATACCACTATGCCAAATCAGCTGCTTTGTGAAAGAGAGGAAGACTGAAACTTAAATGGCTATCATTTAATGAATTCAGTTCTCACCATAGCTGTCAACCTCTTAGCACAAACACCTGGACAAACCCAATAATGAGGGAATACAGCCCTCAGACATATTCATTGAATTCAGTACTTGCCATAGTTGTCAACCTTAGCACAAAAAACCTGGGCAAAGCCAATATTGGGGTATCAGTCCGAAAAATAAGGACAAATATCTTATAAACTTAGAAAATTGCTAGAATAAAAGGTTGTGTTACTATGTATTTTCTGAAGAATATGAAGTCTGAAATTCAAATGCCTGTCAATTTTACTTCTGACGGAACAAAAACAATTTTCAGCAGAGACCCCAGGGAGAAATACTGCAGACACATGTCTTTGTAAAATGGCAGGATACCAGAGCAAATCCACACAAACACAGGGAGGAGATGCAGACTCCATACAGAAGGCACCCCAGCCAAGAATCAAACCATAAAACCTATAGCTGTGAGGCAACAATGCTACCACTGCACCATCAAATATGTAAGGAATTAAACATTCAGAAACCTGAAGTCTGAAATTCAAATGCCTGTCAATTTTATTTAACATTTGTTAATCAGGACAATCTGACTTGGAACAAAAAAAAAACAATTTTCAGCAGAGGCCCAAGAAGAAATAATGCAGACATGTCTTTATAACATGGGAGGACACAAAAGCAAACCCACACAAACACAGGGAGAAGATGCAGACCCCACACAGAAGGCACCCGAGCCAAGAATCAAACCCAAGAACCTGCAGCTGTAAAGCAACAATGCTACCAGTGCACCATGAAATATCAAGCATTGCAATATTTAGAAACCACAGATATTGTGAGGAACAGATCAGATCAAATATGAGACAAAAATCTGCAATTCTTTTTACAAATGGTGGTGGGTAGGGAATTCAGGTCCTTAACACCTGCATACAAAGTACAGGGTTCAAGCCTGAGTATCTCTATCCACCACCATTTGTTCTCTCTAGCCACCAGTATATAGTAACTGGGGCATTACACACACACTCGTCAAATAAGTGCCCAAACTCTTTTGCCTGAGCTAAGCACACTATTATGGGCTCATCCATAATTTCTCTTTCAGCAAGGCAGACTTATCCAACTGAGGTGATGTGGAAGCCCTAACAGAGGAAACCTTAACCTCAAATAGCAAAAAATCTGCAAATAGATAGATCTATGGTCCACTCCCCAAGGTCAAGCAGGGTGGTAAAATACATCATTTTGAATTAAGATAGAGCTTTGGTCCACTCCCCAAGGTCAAGCAGGGTGGTAAAAAACATCAGTTTGAATTAAGATCGAGCAACTACTATGGGGTTTGCCCGGTATGACAGCTGTGGTGTATTTTTGGGGCTTTAGATTCTTTGAATAACTAAGGAATTATAGAATGAGTCCATACCATTTGGAAATAATCTCCGCCCTTTAACAGCCTGGAAAGCTATGAGGAATATGGACTTGCCTTTGAAAGAAGATGGTTCTAGCCAATACTTCTAGTAAATTCTAAAGTGTGAAACAATTATCAATCCACTAGGTGAAGTGGACACCTCTTCCACCAGTCTATAGCTACTTGTACAGACAAGCAGGAAGGCAAATATTTTCAAATAATACACAAAATGGGTTGCAAATGCAGGAATATTTTGCTAATGATAACATTGTTTTGGATCCAGGACATGCAGATAGCAAAAAATAACTGGCAGGCACAGGGGATGAGTTCATTTATGTAGTCCAAGTGTTACATTATAATATACATCATCTCAGATGTGCAACCATCCCAAGAATGAGAACTCCAGATGTCAACATAAATGCCATTAATTCATTATCTTTTCACTCTGATCTGAAAAAGGAAACCGGTTCATCTGGGGGAGTAATCTTGCAGGTAAGTATATAGGGTGGCCTAATGGTTAGGGTGTTTGCCTTACAAACACAAGGTACAGGGTTTGAATCTCACAGGGGATAATTGGCTAGGCTTAAAATGGCTCGCAAGGGCAGTTAGCCTAGTACTAACCTATGAACCTATATGCAGCTTCAAAAGACATTCTAGATCGGAGGTGGGGGGCTACCTTGCTATTTTTAGACTCATTTCATTTATCCATCCTCAGCTGTATAGATGTCAGTTGCAGGTTGGAAACATTGTACTTCTAGGACGTAGCTATACTCATTTTAGACATCTACTACAAGCATTATGAAATATGGGGGTTTAAGATCAGTCATACAGGACCTGGAGAAAATCTAGTACATTAAAATATGATGAGAGAGATGAGGCAGTGGCCCCCCTATACCCATATATACTACCCCTTACCCTATGCTGCTGCTGCCCCTAACCCAATCTTTCATATTTATTTCCCAAAAAAATGTCTAGTAGTATCACTTCAGAAGACAAGCATGCACACATTTCAGTGAACAAGCAAAGCAAAAGCAAACATAAACAGACAGCCCATTTGAACTTTAACATCCAAAGAAAAAACATAGTTGACATGTTAGTCCCATCTACAATTGGAATTTTAAAGTCAGCTAGTAGAAAGAGAAAATACCTGGCTGGGCCAAAACTGACATGGTACACAGTGCTTAGTTCATCTTCTGTTCACCACTTGACCCTCAACTCATAAAATATGTATGTTTACAGTTTCTTTAATGGGTGTAATTTGTAATATACCGAAAGTGTAAAAAGGTAGTCTATTTAAGTGCTGGAATGGTATACACAAAAAGACGGGTTTGCTTGTGTATTAAGATACAAAAAAACAGGGTTATTTCTTGTATTCACTTGAAAAACAAGTGAAAAATAGACATAGGCCAATGTAAAGCAAAAGCTGGAAAGACAAATCAAATTGGAAGGATTCTGAAAACTTTAAGCAAATTAGTAGTAAGAAAATACAATCAATCTGGGAGCTTCAATTACATTCAATTAAAAGGCTGCTTATGAAACTATATGCAGATAGCAGCATTGTGTCTTAAATAAGCTGCTGATAGCAAAAAACATTTCTATTTGCTGTCAACATTGCTTGTGACTTGACCTAGTGGCAGGGCGCCTGCTATTTATTACATAAAACAAAAATGTCAATTACTTCCGCAAGAGACTAAGAAAAATAAAACATACATTAACTAGAAACTAACATAAACAACTGAAAGAGTTTTTAAATTCCATCAACAAGCAGAGACCAAATAACAAAAGAAAGGCTATAGCGATGTGGTCCATCCATCTCAGACAGCTGATGGCATTTTAAGCTGGTAACCTTTGAGAGAAAAAATATGGATTCCCTTAGTTCAGTGCTTCATAAAACAAAATTATACAGGGCTGAGGCAAATTTTACAATACGTTTTCTTAAGCATTGCACAGATTATATGGTCGACTTGGATTGTAGCCATATGTTCCATAATGCAATCTTGTGTAAAAAAAAAAATGCATTCACCTGTCAGTTTAGTGTTTTTCTCTAAGAAAGATTTGAGCCACTGCAAAAATCATGTATAAATATCATTTACAGCAAAATACTAGAGGACATCATTGGAACTTCCAAGGAAATAAATCTCCTCTTTTAACCCCCCCCCCCACACACACACTTTATGTAAAGGCTATTAAATCAGATAAAAGCATTGGGAATTAAATTGTTACAGTTTATGTTTTACAGTTAATTTCATTTGCAGGTATAATCCTGATGTTGAAGTGGCAAGTGGTCTGAAAATACTACCACACAAGCGAAACCCTAACTATCGCTTTACCTAGCTTACTCTAGCCCTAACCAATACACATACACACACACACACACACACACACACACACACACACACACACACACACACACAACATCCCTATCCCTGTCCACACATTTACCTGTAGTCCATAACTCCAACGTACACCATCCGAAATCCTGTCCATAAACCCAAAGTAAACCACCACCGCACATCCGATCCCTATCCAAAACCTGCGCAAATCTGACCCTGCCCATCGTGAGATCTTCCCCCGACGAGACTGCAGCAAACTCCAAAACAGACCCTGCCCATCGCGAGATCCTAAATTCCTGACTGCTGACGTTGCAGTTCGACCCAGACGCGTTTCCCCAGCGAGTTCCCAGGACAGTCTATGCAGTTTAAAACTGCATAGACTTCTGGGAGCTCTGTTGTCCATGTTTCCCAGTCAGGACTGCTGCTGAGACTTCTGCACATGCTCCAGACTGTCTCAGCAGCAGTCCGGACTAGTGCGCATGCGTGAAGTCCGCAAATTTTTTTTTCTAATTTCTTTTTATTTTATTTTCAAATTGAGGGGGCTGCAGTCCGGCAGTCCAAAAGCATGGGCTGCCCCTGCTGCTAATAGCTCTGTAAAAAGGCATATGTCTTCTAAAGGGTTCACACGTGAGTAGACAGTCTTCAGTTCCTTTTGTTTTATAGTCTACATTGCTCATATAAACTCAGAAAGCTGCTAGAATAACACAAGTTGTGTTATCGTGCATTTTCTGAAGGATAAGAAGTCTGAGCTCAAATATATGTCATTATTTAGTGGCTTTCATCTTCATTGATTTGGAGGAAAACTGCAAATTTTATGAAGAAAAGACGAGAAACAGATGAAAATTTGAGCATTCTGCAAAACTCTGGACAGTTGAGAGGTATGACACAGTCGTCCATTCCTTTAATTTCATATTTTATTTTGTGCTGCTCTCATGCATTTCCTGCTATACATACTACATGCTACATGTTGGTGATTTATTGGTTGCACTGTATGATATGCTCTTAAGCAGTTTTACTTCTCTTTCCACCTTACAACTGTATGCATTTGTACACAAGTCCACTGTTATCTGTAGACAAGTAACTGAATGATGGTGCGTTTTCTTTTGTCATCATTCTGTCTGTATTGCCTGAGTGGCTAATTCCCTGTCTGACAATCCTAAGTCATAGATGACACTTTTCCAGCTGTTGTTGCTGTTCCAAGTTACTCACAAGAAGGCAATGTCAGAGCAGTGACACAGCTAGTATTCTACCCTCTTCACTACCTCATACTCTAATAACTTGCTCTTCATGGCAAATCAACACAAGATAGATCATTTTCCTTATGTGTGTTGTGTCCTGACGTCATATACTGCTTTTGCACAATTATATAGTGTCACTGTAGGGCTGCAACATCTCCTGTTGCCAAAGTGGGATTTTTGTATGAAAATGTGAGATTTTGTAGGACAAACCACACCTACAACCAGTGCAAAGAACTGAACATCAGTTTACTGCTAAAATAAAAGCTCATTTTTTTTTTAGAATTTGATTTATTTATGCTGTTTCATATAATATTTACATGTTCTAAAGACATGATAATGGATTTATGCATGTATTGAAGGAAATGTAGAAACATTTCTGTCCTAAAATTCTCATTTTCAGCAATTTCTTGCGGGATCAGTAAAGTATTTCTGATTCTGATATTTGACATTTTTGAAGTTTTTTCACAGGACACAACTGCCCATGCAGTGGCTGTAAAGTGGAACATGTGATAACCCTGTGATCTGAAGTAGGAGATTCATTTGTCTGCAACCTGTGGGTTATGGATCCGATATCGGATCCGAACCGGCATGGTTTATCCAGCTATGGATCCGAGCTCTTAGCTCCTCCCCTCACCCATAATGCCCTGCTCTCCCTACATGACCTCAGATCTAGTTTGCCGCGCTGGTAACCAGGTCTTGGATTCTGAGCTCTTCAGCTAAGTGATTTTTGTACTTAAAGAAAGCTTTGAGTATTTGTTGTGATATTTGAGTGATTGTGTTAGGTTCCCCTTTATAATTTGATACTTTCAGCTTAAAATTTTTAATTTTAAAAAACTTTTAGTTTATACCCTCCCCTCGCTGGTCGGAGTTTCTGTGCGAGTGTACTAGTGTCTGTCTTTTGTTTTTCTTTGTAAAAAAAAAAAAAAAAAAAAAAGACTTTATTATGTCAGAAGCCCCTAAGGCAATATTCTCCAAGTGCTCCGAGTGTAGCCATAAGCTATCCCCTGCTGATGGCCACACTTGGTGCGTTCGATGCCTTGGGGTTGAACACCTCACTTCTGGATGTTCCATTTGTGCAGGGTTCAACCCCAGGGCATTGAAGGAGCGGAGGTCGAAGCTGGTCCTGGCGGGACTTCTCCCCCCGGACTCGGCCGGCTCCGCCTCCTGTGGTGGGTACCGTGGCCTCGGTTCCCTCCTCGCCTGCTCCCCCTCCTCCACCTGGGACTCAACCTTCCGCTGCTGGGTTGGAGGAGAGAGAGGCAAGAAAAAAGGACCGGAGAGAGAAGCACCGCAAGCGGCGGGCCGAGACCTACGTTTCGGCCCCGCCAGCTAAGCGGGCTTCTCCTCCGGCCTCCTTGGCTACTGGCTCTCCCCCCCTCGGCTCCGATCTGCTTTTCACCGGGGCCTGAGGAGGAGACCCGATCTCTGTCGAGGCTATCGAGGAGGCACTCGAGGCCTACCTCGGTAGCCTCTTCGAAATCCACGTATAGCCTTTCTGACGCCGATCTGGACCGGATGATGAGAAGGTTCATCCAGGCCCAGATGCAGATGGGAGTGCTCCTGCCTCCCCCCCCCCCTCTGGGGGGGAGCTCGACCCCATTTTTCAAGCCTATAGCTCCTTCTCCGACCTGCTACCTGGGTTCAGAGCGTTCAGAGCCGGGCAGCTTTGGAGCCGGGGGTGGGTCGGCGCCGATAGTACTAGGTACTTCGGATCCGACCCTGCCCTCGAGTGTTTCGGATCCGACCTCTCGGAGCCTGGCTCCGAGCTTCGTATCCGGGGGACTCAGTGCGCCTTCGGCGCCATCTGTGTCGGAGCGCACTGGTCCCTCGGATCAGAGTGTCTCGGGGCCGGCTCCGATCCACTCTTTGGATCCGAGGGGGAGCCGACTTTTGGATCCTTTGGTCGGGGCTGGCTCCCCCTCGGCTTTTGATGTAGTGGAGAGGGCTCTGTTGAGGGCTTCCGGACCCCCGGCACTTGCTTCGGCACCGTCCCGCGCTCCATCTGCACTGGGTCAGGCTTCCACCATCCGGCCACTGGGACAGCCCGCTTCAGTGCCCCAAGCTGTTCCTTTGGAACAAGACACTGCTTGCGAGGGCTCCTCGGACAGCCCCGAGGAAGCCCTCGCAAGCATATGTGTAAAGGAGGCACATAGACTCCCGAGTCTTTAACTGAAGACACGGATTTGGAGGAAGGGGAAGGCTCCCCAAGATCACCCCCCGAGGATGTCTCCTTTGGAGACATCATGGAAATGCTTCGCATAAGGGGGGGGGGGTCTGCCCCCAAGTCTTCCTCGGATGAGTCCGTGTTCTTGGAGGCATTCTAAGTGGGCCTGTCTACCTCTTGGGTGTCCCCTCCTGCCCACCCCCTGGTGGACCTCATTACCACCAGGGCGTGGAAGGAACCGGACACCGTGGAGCCAATCCCCAAAAGGCCAGACCGAATACTTAGCCCCCCTGCAGACCGTGCCCACTAGAGTAAGGGGCCCCCTGTAGATGCCATGTTGATGGCAGCAGCCACCAAGAGGGAACTCGCTCAGGAGAGTCCCTCAGTCCACCCTCCGAGCAAGGAGTCTCGGATGATGGACCGCTTGGGGAAGCGAATGTTTAGTTCTGCGACCTTCTCAGTGAGGGCGCTCAACTACTTGGCACATGTGATCAGGATGCAGTGCGATCTTATTAAGGAATACGCTGCATCCCCCCCTGAGTCCATGTCGGAGGAGGATGAACTTTTGCACTCCACCCGTATGGCCACTCTTCGATCCGTGACGAATACCTCTATGCGGTTGCTGTCCCATGATACTGAGGGAGCCGCTAGAGCTGCAGGAGTAGGCCTAGTCACGAGACGCCAGGCCTGGCTCCGCCACTGCGATTTCACGGAGCCCTTCAAGGCGTCCTTCGCGAACGCCCCCTTCGATGGTTCTGCCCTTTTTGGCAAGACGGTTCGCGACACCTTGACCCAGAGCGAAAAGGACGGGAAAATGCTGTCTGCCGTCAGAATCCGCTTCTCTGTGCCCCAGAGGTCCTACTCTAGGAACCAAAAGGGCCAGAAGAAGATGTGGTTCCAGAAGTCGCAGCAATCCCAACCCTCTCCGGACAACCAGTCCTTCCATGGCAGAGGAGAACAGGGAGGACGCCGCCCCAGGGGCAGAGGGGCTCCCAGGAACTTCAGGTCCAGAGAACCTTTCTCTGAACGGCCCGCGCAGCAGCCCTGAAGGGTTGCCCGACTGCTCCACTCTGGAGGCAGTCGGGGGGCGTTTTTCGGAGCACCTAGCGGCATGGGAGTCCATAACATCAGACCCGCTGGGTCCTCCGCATTATATCCAGAGGATACAAGATCCCCTTTCATCACATTCCAAAATTCAAATCCCTCCCCGACGTTCCACCCGGTCAGTGGGAGGCCGCTTTGGCAGAAATTGGCCATCTGCTGGGGAAAAGAGCCATCCAGCCCGTCCCCCCAGACCAGATCGGATCAGGGTTCTACTCCAGGTCCTTTTTAGTGCCAAAGAAGACGGGGGACCTAAGACCAATTTTAGACCTGTCCCTGTTAAACCTGGCAGTTCCCAAGGAGAAGTTCCGGACGGTCACCTTGCAATCCATCCTCCCCCTTCTGGGAGAGAATCACTGGATGTGCTCTATAGACCTCAAGGATGTGTACTATCACATACTAATGGACAGACGTTCCAGCAGGTTTCTTCGCTTCCGGCTGGGAGCCAGTCACTACCAGTTCAGGGTCCTTCCCTTTGGTCTCACCACAGCCCCCAGGATGTTCACCAAAGTATTAGGAGTGGTTGCGGCCCACCGAGGCTTCAGGGGGTGCAGGTCTTCCCATACCTGGACGACTGGCTCCTTACCGCCCCAACAAGGCATCTACTATCATTGGCGCGAGACTCTTTTCTTCATCTAGCTCCACGCTCGCTTGGGCATCACGATAAATGTAGCAAAATCCAACCTGGCCCCTACTCAGTTGATAGATTTTGTAGGTGCCAGGTTAGACACGAGGGAGGTTAAGAGCCTTCCTCAGCGGACAGAGTTCAGAATTTGCGACTCCAGGTGCGGGCCATCCTCCACTCCAGCTCTGCTCCGGCGGAATTGGTCCTGAGGGCTGTAGGGTCCATGGCAGCAGCAATATCTCTTCTTCCTCTCGCCAGGTTCAACATGCGGGTCCTTCAGTGGACACTTCAAGTTCAGTGGTCTTACCTTGCTCTACCTCTGCATCATCCCATTGCGATCAGCAAGGCTTGCAAGCGGTCCCTCTTGTGGTGGCTCCACTCACAGGATCTCCACGGAGGCCGCCCCTTTTGTGCTTCTCCCCCTCTCGCCACGGTGACCACGGATGCCTCCCGCCTCTGGTGGGGGGGGGGCATTTTGCAGGCAGGACTGTCCAAGGCACGTGGAACGACTCGGAGACCTCCCTGCATATCAATGTTCTAGAGATGAGAGCAGTGCTCTTGGCGTTGCGAGCACTTCAGGCCTTTCTTCCCCTGGGAACAATCGCGATTCAGTCAGACAACATGTCGGTGGTCTGGTGCATCAGCAAACAGGGGGGAACCAGGCTTATCCCTTATGTCGAGAAGCCATGAGAGTGTGGGAATGGGCGATCTCCACCAACCACTTTCTCATCGCAACGCATATTCCGGGTCGGTCCAACATCCTGGCGGACAAGCTCAGTCGCACCATTCTCTCCCCGTACGAGTGGTCTCTCAATGCTCAAGTAGCGAAACGTATCTTCGCACGGTGGGGAACTCCTTGTTGCGATCTTTTTGCGTCTCCCTTAAACACCAAGTGCGACAGTTTTTTCGCTCTAATCCCTCCTCCAGGGGATTCCCCGAGAGACGCTCTGGTGCATGCTTGGCCTCCCGGTCTTCTTTATGCTTACCCCCCTTTGCCTCTGATGCTCCAAGTTCTTCAGAAAGCCTCTCGGTTGGGGTGCAGAATGATCCTCATTGCCCCATTCTGGCCTCGACAGATCTGGTTCCCTTTCCTAAGGTCTCACTCGGTGAATCCACCTTGGATTCTAGATCCCATTCCGGATCCGATATCGCATCCATCGAGAACCTATCACCTCCGAATCTGGACAACCTGAAGCTAACTGCTGGGCTGCTCCAGTTCCATTCCTAATTAGGACTCCCGGTATCCCGTCTCCCGTTAAGGCCATCTTGGTAGCGGCTCATAAAACATCTACCAGGAATGTTTACCACAGTAAATGGAAACTATTCTCCATTTGGGCGGAGCGGCAAGTTCTAGATCCCTTCACAGTTCCCATTCCTCTGGTGCTAGACTTCCTAACCACTCTCTTTAATGATGGTGCCAGTAGTTCCACGGTCAAAGTGCAGCTTGCGGCCATTTCTCACTATCATGTTGGTCATGACTCTGGACCACTTATGTCTGCCAAATTGTGTAAAATCTTCCTTAAAGGCACCTTTCTCCTTAGGCCCCCTGTCAAGCAAGCGGTTCCTCCTTGGGATCTGTCTTTGGTTCTTCAGGCCTTGACCGCTCCCCCATTCGAACCTGCGGCCACAGTAGATCTTAAATTTTTATCCCTCAAGACTGCTTTCTTAGTAGCCATTACTTCGGCCAAAAGAGTTTCGGAACTTCAAGCCCCTATCTTCAAAGCCTCCTTACTTGGTCTTCCATCCGGACCGCGTATACCTCAGGACCAATCCCTCCTTTCTTCCTAAGGTAGCTTCAGAAGCAAACATTAATCAGTCCATTAACCTCCCTGTTTTCTTTCCTAAATATCAGAACAAGGGTGAATACAAGCTGCATTCTTTGGATGTTCACAGGCAGCTTCGTTTTTATCTTAACAGGACAGCTGGTCATAGGCAATCCGACCAGTTATTCATTTCCTTTGCCAAATTTAATCTGGGTAAGCCAATTTCCAAAGTCTCCTTGTCACGCTGGATTTCGCAGTGTATTCTTCTAGCTTATCAAGCCTCTGGGAGGCCCGCACCGGAGGGAGTCCATGCCCATTCAACTCTGTCAGTTTCTACCTCAGCGGCCTTTAAGCCTAGGATTCCTCTGGATGACATTTGTTCAGCAGCCACTTGGGCTTCATCCCATACCTTTATTTCTCATTACAAGCTGGATATCACATCTAGAGGTAGAGCATCCTTTGGCTCCACGGTGCTCCGGAATATCCTTCCATGACGGCCGCCCAAGATTCAGGTAGCTGGGGACTCTGTCCCACAGGTTGCAGACAAATGAATCTCCTACTTCAGATTTAGAAGTTATGTACTTACCATAACGTTCCATCTGAGTAGGTGGATTCATTTGTCTGCAACCATCCCGCCCTCCTATCCCCCTGGCCTTGTCAGTTTCCTGCATATTAGGTGTTACCCTTTCCAGGGTATTTTGATTCAGGGCAAACTTGATCTGAGGTCATGTAGGGAGAGCAGGGCATTATGGGTGAGGGGAGGAGCTAAGAGCTCGGATCCATAGCTGGATAAACCATGCCGGTTCGGATCCGATATCGGATCCATAACCCACAGGTTGCAGACAAATTAATCCACCTACTCAGATGGAACGTTATGGTAAGTACATAACTTCTAATTACTGACATTACTGAAGATGCGCAGCACGCATTGGAAATCTGTTGTCTAAAATAATGCTGGTCATTGCTCCAATATAGAAAAAGCAATGTCTTTAGGCTTTTCTCCGGTTATGGGTCGGCACAGCAGAACTCCAGTGCATTTTTATGGTGCCAAATTGCCAGCCCGACGCCCAGCCTTCAAAAAAGGTACACCCATTCATGCACGCACCTACCAGCATGTCTTTAAATGTAACTCGACCACTGGGAGGACATGTAGACTCCACACAGAAGGCGCTTCAGCCGAGAATCAAACGGGAGAACCTCTTGCTGTGAGGCGACAATGCTAACCGCTGCACCACCGTGCTGCAATATAACCACTCAATACTGTACTACCTGTCATTATGTCTAGATCAAAACTTCTCTTTTCAATACAAGGGTTGCATTCTCACTTTGTTATAGGGGGATATTAAAAATGAGGGTCCATCTGTCTTTTGA
This sequence comes from Protopterus annectens, assembly GCF_019279795.1. NCBI lineage: Eukaryota > Metazoa > Chordata > Ceratodontiformes > Protopteridae > Protopterus > Protopterus annectens. The sequence goes on along the minus strand of NC_056738.1, from coordinate 548,149,569 downwards.
CTGTATTACTGAGATTATACAACATTATATTCTTTAATCAAATGTCAATAAGTACATAAATACATAATAAATGTACTTGAGACAGTGCAGCTAATACTATCCCTGATCATACTATGTCATGCCATAAATACATAATAAATATACTTGAGACTGTGCAGCTGTGCTCTAATACACATGCTATTCCTGATCATACTATGTTGTGCCATAAATACATACACGTGCTATTCCTGATCATACAAGTTGTGCTTTTCTTCCTTTTGATTGTCACTCTTTGCTACAAAAGTGTTGTCATGTGCTTTGTCAGCTTGTTAGCTTTATCTAGCACTGATTTTTTTTGGCTATGCCTAATATTTATTTATTTATTTATTTCCACTTTGATTACCGGGGAAGTCCACTGGGCCCAGAGAGCCTGTTTTCAGTGGAGGCCCAGGGAGAAAACCTCCATGAAACAGATTACAGTAAGGATAGCAGTCCAAATAAAATAAAAGTACAAGTCCAAATGTGAGGTGTCCGTGTATATAGTTTGAACTATGTTTCGACTTTCTGTATGAATGGTGGTGAAATCTGTACATTAACGTTTTCTGTTGGTGAGACCATGTATTTCTACAACATATACTACACAAATTTGGGTACAGCAGATTTTGCTCAGCTTGTAGGTTTCATTTTCAGTTACTTCTGGGTCCAGTATAATCAAAATCAATAGTATATATCTGTGCATGTGAATATTACATAGTGTGGAAGTTCTTGCCATATGAGATGTCAAATTGTCACTAAATTGAATAGATATAAAAGTAAATACTACTGATGTAAATAGAGCATTTTGTACATAGTCTAAATAATAATGCTTCTTTAAAACAGACCGATATATTTTTGTAGTAGATAGAAAGGTTTAGTTAATGAGCATTTATTCTATTACAGGTGGGCTTTGGGCCTGTTAGAGAAGCTGGTATCTTAATGATGTGGGAGTTTGGGCATGGAAATGTGGTTTGTAGGATTGTGCTACAAAAAAGGCCTTCCAGAATACCCCAAGGAAGCTTAGATGTCTTCGATTAGGAAGTCAAAAAAAGACTAAAGATGATGAAAAGCACCTTTAGATTGTGACAAAACTGGTTTGAGAGACTTTTTTTTTGTGGACTAATAGAAATAGAAAATCCAAACAAATAGAACCAGTAAAATTAAACAAGACGAACCAATTCAACTGCAGAACGCTGGTTTATTAGTGCCAGTTTAAAAATGCGACATAAAAGTGACAAGTACTAAGCGCTTTCACCCATAAAATATACTGGGCATCATCAGAGTACAAAAAATGTAACAATAACTTCCATTTAAATAGGTGTAATAATTAAATAATGATTGATTAAAACCAAATATAATAATTGAACAATTATTTACACACACCTCAATGTAAACCCTAAAAGCTGCCTTTAAAAAACTGCCTATATCAACAGTTATAATACCAAGACTTGTTTAAACAAATTTTAACAAAAAATAAGCATTCATATAAAATGCAATTAACAATATCTTAAAAAATTATATGTATAACAAGTACATATAATAAATAGACTGTAAAAATGTAAAAAAAACTAGTATGGTTAAAAACAATAAAATAAACCCCATAATTATTAAAATAGGTAATTAAATAAATATTGTGATTAAATAAATTGTGATTTATATCCAAGTATACTAGCTATAGAGATATAGTCATTGATACCTGGATGAATACTTGCATTGAGTCTTAGTTGCCATAGACATTCTTTGACTTCTAGTAATGTCTTGTCATCACCACCTTTATTATTATTGTGAGGTATTCTATCTATCACGAAGAATAAAAACCTTTTGAAATTGTCACACCTTACACTGTGTGTGTAAAGGGCACTAGTATCTTTTTTCCTTTTTATATCTCTGACATGTTCTCCTATTCGATCTTTAAGTTTTCTGATGGTTTTCCCCACGTAGTAAGCTGAACATGATGAACAATGTAGCAAGATAAACTACCATTTTTGTATTGCAATTGCAATACCCTGGGCATCTGATAGTTTTTCTGAAATTGCGAACTACTTAATAGGGTCCGTCATTAATATATTTACATGTGTGACATGTACCACATTTACCCATCTTAGACTTTAAATAAATATTCTTACTATATGTTGCTTCATAATATTCTTTTAAATTCATACCTCTACCGTAAGTGATTTTGGGCCATAAACCAAGGATGTCAATACATTCATCATTATTCAAAAACACACTGGCCCAACTCTCTCGTACAGTATTGACAATTTTCATAGATACTTTGTTGAAGGGAATAACAAACGTATCATTTCCAATTATTGATTTATTCTCACATAAGGTATTTGGAATTCCAAACTTTATAATAGGTTGATAAATTTGCTGTATTTTCATCTGCATCTCAGCACTTACTTTGTCGATCAAATCCTTTGGATATCCTCTATCTAAAACATACTTGACAATATTTTGATTTCATCACAAAAAAATGAATCTTCACTAATTATTCTTGAGAGCTTAACCATCTGTCCTTTGATTAAATTCTTCTTTTGATAGTAGGGGTGGCAACTGTCAAAATGTAGGAAGGAATTGGAATGTGTTTTCTTCCTAAAAATATTAGTTTCTAACCTACCCTTGTTTTTATACAGTAATATATCAAGCTACTCACAGTAATTGTCATATATCTTGCTAGTAAAACTTAAACTAGATGTGGTGTTAAGAAATATTTCAAATTCTAAAAATCTTTCTCTTGTCCCCTTCCAAAAAATCAAGATATCGTCCAGGTACCTCAGATAAAGAGAAATATCAGCCCAATAACAAGAAGTAAAAACCATTTGTGTCTCCCAAAAGGCTAAAACTAGATTGGCATAAATAGGGGCACATCTTGCCCCCATAGCTACCCCCGTTTTTTGTCTAAAATATTCACCGTTAAGAAAAATATAGTTATTTTCAAGTACTAGTTCCATCAATTCCCCTAGAAATTTACATTTGTCTTTACTTAATGCACCAAATTTTAATAAGCTGGCCTCAAACATTTCTATACCCAACTTGTGGGGAATCACGGTAAAAAGACTTACAATATCAATAGTAATCATAAACATTTCTAGGTTTATCTCAACAAAATTATCTCTTATTTTATCCAGGCAATGCCAGGAATCTTTTACTATGTGGTCCAATTTTGTTAATATTTCTTTACAATGAAAATCTGTAAAAGAAGCCATAGCCTCAGTTTTGGACCCTCTGGCAGATACTATTGGTCTAAAAGGTGGATTGTGAACATTTTTATGAATTTTGGGGATACCAAAGATGGATGGAGTCATAGGATGTTCCACATTTAAAAAGTTGTATTCATCCCTAGTAATGACACCATCCATCAAATATTCATACATAATCCAATCCAACTTAGGATAAGCCCTGTGCATTTCATGTTTCGAAACCTTTTCATAAGTGGTGTTATCACTTAACATTATGGTCATTTTATTGAAGTAATCATCCTTAGTCATAACAACCACACCACCACCCTTATCAGGCTTCATAACCCTATATTTATCTGTTGTTAATTCCTTGAGGCAAAATTTATCGGCTGTGGTTAAGTTATATGTTGTTTTTTCATTCTTCACTATTCTGCGTATCTGAGTATCACACAACATCTCAAACACTTGAATAATAGGGTTTTGAGGGGGTATAAATGTGCTGTGTCTCTAAAGTAAAATAATAGTTATCATTCTGAGTACCTTTATTATTCTTAAAAAAAATCCTTAAATTAAGTGTTCTAGTGAAATATTTTAAATTAATAAGAATTTTACCAATATCTAATCTAAAAGTAGGAACAAATTTAAAACCTTTTTAAAAAAGGTTTAAATAACTAGCATCAAATTTAAAATCGGTAAAGTTATACACACTAAAACCTCCATCAACCAAAATAGAACATTCACATCCACTATTGTTTACGCGTGTCTCATTTGAACAATCATAAAAATATGATTGTCCTCCAAAACAGTTTAAAAAAATTATTACTCCGAGTGTCATTGTCATGACTAAGACTAGTAATACAACCTGTTAGACAGTGTAGTGTGTCATTAAACACTGTGGGTGTATAATTAGGGTCATCTTCAACTATCGATACCATGAGTTGGTCCTGTAGTTTCTTTTCTGGTATTGGCGGTTCTGTTGCTGACCGCCATAACGGTCCCGTAACCGCTCTGACCTCCTCAGTGTCGGTTCTTCTAAAAAAGCTCCCTCCCCATTTTCATACACAGCATCATTTGATGCGTGGTTGTGCACTGCACTAGGATTAGTAATATGTGTATTAAGTACATCTCTGACAACTGTATCCGTTCCACCAGGTTGAGACAAACGTTTCATATTTTTGTAGTCTTTAAAATGTGAATATGCACTCTTATTCTTATAATCATTTGTATACCTAATTAATTTGTGATTTTTAGCTTCCAGCCCTTTTAAAATGAACTTATCATTGTCTCTTATTATTTTATCAAAACTAATTCTATTAAAATCAAACAACAAGTCTTGTCGAATACTGTTATCTAATTTAGTTAAATGCTCATTCAAAATAGACAGTTTATTATTATTATTATTATTATTATTATTATTATTATTATTATTACTATGTATTATAAGTTTCATTAACTCAGTACCTGTTCGGTCGAACAGATGTAATAGTTTATTAAACAGTTCAGTCCCTTCAATGAAGTCAAAAGGTAATTTGAACAAACGAAGGCTTTTCGGGACGTGTCCCAATTCCATCGACCTTTCTAAAAACGCATTATCCATTTGCAAGGATTTAAATGTTTTTAACGCTCTTTCGAATTGGATAAACTGCATATTAAGACTACCAAATTCAGTAGCGTTAGTGTTGGATAAAGTACTCAAGGTCGGTGCTGCCAAAATGTCTAAGATCCTTAGAAAAACCATTTCCATGCTCGACTCCTCTGTTTGCCCCGTCCTTAGTGTTCGGTACAATGTTGGATGTTGGAGCACCACGTTGAACATTTCCTAGGTTGGCCCCTCCTCCTGTTGCACTAACCGAACCATGACTAGTTGACGGACGTACAGGGCTACTTCCTGGCGTGGAATGTAGTGTAAATAATTGTTCCTGTGATTCAGTAACTGTAGCATAAGTGGCAGCTGAACTAGTGATTCCTTTATCACTTAAAACACGTATCAGTCTTTGAGAAATCTCTATATGCTGCTTCAGTAAGTCCTCCATAATCGCACACAGAAAATGAAAACACGAATAAAACGTAGAAACTTGCAGAAACAACCAGATAATCCAACAGTGAAATGGAATGCCTCACAGCCACGTGTAGAAAATCCAAACAAATAGAACCAGTAAAACTAAACAAGACGGACCAATTCAACTGCAGAACGCTGGTTTATTAGTGCTAGTTTAAAATTGCGACATAAAAGTGACAAGTACTAAGCGCTTTCACCCATAAAATATACCAGGCATCATCAGAGTACAAAAAATGTAACAATAACTTCCATTTAAATAGGTGTAGCAATTAAATAATTAAATAATGACTGATTAAAACCAATTATAATTAATTGAACAATTATTTACACATACCTCAATGTAAACCCTAAAAGCTGCCTTAAAAAACTGCCTATATCAACAGTTATAATACCAAGACTTGTTTAAACAAATTTTAACAAAAAATAAGCATTCATATAAAATGCAATTAACTATCTTAAAAATTTATATGTATAACAAGTACATATTATAAATAGACTGTAAAAATGTAAAAAACTAGTATGGTATCTAATTATCCAAGCTTTTTCCTTTCCATTTAATAGCTCATGCCATCTGATTTTAATACATTTCTGTTCACCCACTCTGTCAATAAAAATAAACCTAATGCTGGCTTGATTATGAACCAGTGTGTGTTTATAAAGAGCATTAGTAAGGACTTTATTTCTCATATTACTGAAATGTTCTGAAATGCGTAATTTCATAGGCCTAGATGTTTGTCGAATATAGAATGCAGAGCAATTACAGACTGCCAAATAGATGATCCAGTCACTACTGCAGTTGGTCATAACCTTAATTTCAAAAACCTTTGATGTGTTCTTACTACTAAATGCCTTGGTTTTAACCACATTTACACAAACTGCAGTGTGCACAAGGGAAGCACCCATCAATGTTGTGCCATCAAATGTATGTTGGGTTTTGAATTAGACCGGGGGGTGTCGCTTATAAAAACGAAAGTGTCACCTAGGGTAATTCCCTTATGGGAAGAAAAGGCACATCTATCATCCAATATTTGTCCAAGATGTTCATCCGATAACAAAATGTCCCGATGCCTCTGTATGAGATTAACAAAACGGTGGGTATTTCTGACAAAAGTAGTTATGAATCTAACCTTGTTGTCAGTCTTGGGGCCATGGTGTTGGTAAATCACCAAATTTCATCTGGGTATCTTATCAACCTCATCTTTAGCTTGTAATAGATGAGTTAGAGCATCTCTGTTCTATGAACCTGTCCGTAAAGTCAATCTTATAGTGTATAAGATCTTCCTTTGAACTTAGTCGTGTAATGCACATGTATTGTGATTTAGGGATATTTCTGATATGTCTTGGATGACAGCTGGATGCATGTAATAAAGAATTGGAGTGAAAAGGTTTTCTATATACCGAACTCATAAGGGTATCATCCTCCTGCTTGCTCACTCAAACATCAAGGAAGGAATAGAATTCCTATCAAAATTAAGTGTAAAATGGCTCACCCATTTGTTCTCGTTCAAATATTGAACAAATTCCTCCAAATATAGAATGTCAATAACATTACAGACCATGTTACAACTTTTGGAACCCATATCAGTACAAACAATGTCATAAATATTTCATTGGTTGTATTATCTGAACTTGAATATGGTGTATTGAATAAAGGCCTTAATTTTATTCCTAGTTTTTTGGTTTCTGAAAATAATTTCGTAGAAGATTTAATGTCTTTTTGCAGGGTGCTTAACCTGAAATTATTTTTCAGGGATACAGATGGGAACAAGGGGCCAAAGACACTTATTAAGTTTCATCCATCGACTTTTATGCCACCTATGAACAAACACGTTGAAATCTTTCAAAAATGTGTACTCAAAGAGATTCATTTTAGTGGTGATTTCCAGGATGTTTTATTACCTAACAATTTAAATCTGCAGGAAATGGCAACATGGACAAATTTGCAAAATAACAAAGAATTGGTGATTATTCAGGCAGACAAAGGTGGTTCCATGGTAGTTATGGATTGGTCCAAATATGAGGCCAATAGACAACTTCATGATGGGCGAATATGTCTATGTCCATTGATTCTACCCCACCATTTAAAGTTGAAACTGATAATTTTCTTGATATGGCCGTAGATGAGGGTAGTATCAATGATAAAACCTGTTTTCATCTCAAGGTCAAAGAGCCAGTCCCACAATTTTTGTATTTACTCCCCAACGTACATAAAAATTTTAACAATCCACCGGGCCGTCCAATTGTTTCATGTAGAGGTTCATTGACTGTGCCTATTTCTGTATATCTTTATCTTAAACCATTATTACTAGCTGTGAGAGCTAGAATTAAAGATACTACAGAATTTTTGAATATTATATTTGATTCACAACTGGATGAAGTCTGGCTTCTTTGTACCTTGGATGTAACTTCTTTATATACCAGCATCCCTCATTGATTGGGTTTGATGGCCTTGGAATTCTGGCTGAACAAACTAGCTTATATATAGTCCTGGGTTCAGTACCTTCCTATTATGTCTAACAGTGCATGTATTGACTAAAAATGTTTTTTACTTCAGTGGTGATTTTTATTTACAAATGAAGGGTACAACTATGGGACCCTCTTCTGCTCCCATCTATGCTGACCTTTTCATAGGGTATTTTGAACACATTATGATTCATGACGGGGTTCATAATATCTATATTGAAGAAGTTGACATTTGGAGGCAGTTCTTTGTTGACTGCTGAATGATTTGGAAATCTGACATTCTATATTTGAAGGAATGTGTTCAATATTTGAACGAGAACAAATGGGGGATCCATTTTACATTTAATTTTGATATGAAGTCTATTTCCTTCCTTGATGTTTTAGTGAGAAAGCAGGAGGATGATACCCTCATGAGTTCAGTATATAGAAAACCTTTTCACTCCAATTCTTTATCACCTGCATCCAGCTGTCATCCAAGACATATTATCAGAAATATCCCTAAATCATAATACATGTGCATTAGATGAATATGTTCAAAGGAAGATCTGATACACTATAATGTTGACCTTACAGCCAGGTTCATAGAACGGGGATACTCTCTAACTCGTCTATTACAAGAAAAGGATGAGGTTGATAAGATGCCCATTATATAATATTATTATTGACAGAGTGGGTGGACAGAAATTTATTAAAACCAGATGGCATGAGCTATTAAATAGAAAGGAAAAAGCTTGGATAATTAGACTTGGTGGATTATTTCCACCAGGTTTAAATGAACATTTATAACTTGCACTGATTAATGCATCATTTTTGTCTATATTTATTATTGTTTCCATTTATATTTTTACTATTTTTGGTGCTAACAGGGCTGTTCAATTGTGATGATATATTTTTTTTTTTGTATCTTTAGGTGATTGTCTGATCAGGTGCCTTAATGGTTTAAGAGAGTTGCTTCTGTTTTATTTTTACATTGATAAAGGCCTATTTTAGGCCGAAACCAGTCTGTCTTTTAACCTTTAATATAGGTATTTTTGCTCTCTCCATGAAGTGCTGGCCATTTATTTGATGTTTTCATGGACTTTGAGCTTTTACAATTGCCGTATGGGCGAAGGGTTTGCTTACATTTCATCTATTCACAAAATGCCAGAATCCTATAGGGATAGGAGGATGGCTGGTAGACTTGGCATAGAAGTGGAGCACTGGGGGCTGGGCCAGTACCATGAGGTCTGGGCGACCAAAAACAATGAAAGCATCACATAGAGAATTATAGCACACTGTTGAGACAAAGCTATTTTTTTTTATATTTTATCAGACAATGTCATAGAGTGTAGAAAAGGAACAATATTGTTTGTAAATGAGCTGACAGGCCTGTGTTCTACCCATTATGAATGATGTAAACTACTTTGCAACACTCTTAAACTTGACACTACTTACTCAATTTTCAAATGGCATTCTAACCTGAATTCCACCATAGCTTCAATCAAAAATATCCTTTCACTGATATTTCAGAATAAGACCCTCTGACAACCTCACTTTTATATTATTTTGTACAGCTTAATACTGTTATAGAAAGTAGACAAATGAATCTCACTGATAGGACCCAGGAGTTCAAAATAGGTGAGACCACCTCCATCAAGAGGCCAGTCACTAGTGGATTCCCCCAGGACTCTGTACTGAGTCTGCTCCTTTTTTGCATCTATTTCTCTGAAATGAAAGCAAGTGATGATGGTTTATGGCTGATTAAGTTTGCAAATGATTGCAAGTTGCACCCCTGCAGACACTAGCATTCTTAAAGAAAGTCCATCTCTGACTAATAAATGATGCCAAAGTCATGGCCTTAAAATCAGTGCTAAGAAATGCAAAATTGTACCCATTGAGAAGTCAACGACCCTGGCTAATTACCATGTTGATAATACACTCCTAAGAGTTGTCTCAATGATCAAGGATCTGGGTACGCACATAGACAGTAGACTTACCTTTGACTAGATGTGGCCACAGTGGTGAGGAAATCCTTTTATGTTGTGCACTTATAAGTAAGGGCATGGCATCTAGAGTCAAAGTGTTCATTATCCCACTGTACTCTACGCTTATCAGACCAATCAGAGTAGACTGCTCCCTCTGGTAGGTACCTGGTTAGGAATCTACAGCATCTAGTTACCTAAGAGGTTCCTTACAAACAGAATATAAGGCATAACAAACCTGCCTTATGTACCATACCTTAAAGCCCTTTCCCCTCTGCTCAGTCTCCTATAGATTGCTGAGGGGTGATCTATGCTTGACTTACAAGGCGTCCGCAAACCACACACTTATTAACCTCCTACATATTTGTAAGTAAAAGAGTACCAGAAATACAGGGTCTAGGGACCAATCAGGGCCTGTCAGCTTGGGATGATATGCTCGACAAGCCACGATGCTTCGCTAGGGACGGCTTGCACCTGTCACCCCTGGGCTTTCAGATATTGGCAAAGGCTCTTGCTACCCCCATAGTGCCTTTTTTGGGCAAGGCTCAAAAGACAAACCCACCTCCATAGGTATCACAAGGGATAAGAAACTAAGAGTAATGCTACTCAGCGCCAGAAGTCTAAACCTCAAGATGCACGCACTCGAAACTCTCCTTAGCATGGAGAACATCGATATCTGTGCAGTAACAGAAACCTGGTTCAGGGCTCCTGAGAGCACCCCAGCACTACCAGGTTATACCTCATACCATGCTTTTCGGCCCCAAAACCTGGACCGAACCACAAAAGGAGGGGGAGTATCGATATTCATCAAAGATACCCACACCTCCAGGTTGGTGGCAAAGCACGAAGCATCAGAGACTATCCATGTGCAACTAACAGTGGGTTAAACTGCCTTCCAGTTTATAGCCTGCTACAGACCAACCTCCCAAACCCAGGAACCCCACTCGACCTTCCTGAGAACACTGGAAAATATGAAGGTCTCTCCAAACACCATTATATTGGGCGACTTCAACTACCCAAACATAGACTGGGAGCATTACTCTAGCTCCAACACCCTAGCCCAAAGGTTCCTAGAATTTATAAACTCAAATGCTATGGAACAACTTGTTACCACTCCCACAAGAAGGGAAAACATACTGGACCTGATCATCATCAACATGGGGACTCTATGCTCCATACCAGAAGTGTATCCCTCACTGGTAAGATCAGACCATAAACTAATCTCACCGGATATTCACATCCCGACCCCACCCCCTGCCCAGAAAACCACAGTGAAAAACTTCTCTAAAGCAAATTTCACACTCCTCAAAACTGAGGTGGAATCCTTCAAAGCCCCTGGGCCTGTGGAAAATACGGCCCAGACCGCAGAATCCTTTATAAACGCATTCTATGAACACCTTGGGAATGCATGGATCATGCAATCCCAAATAAAACCAAGACCCAATCCTCCAAAGGCAGACATCCTGTCTGGTGGACCCAGCCATAAACAAACTATACAATAGAAGGAGGAAGCTACTAAATGATAGAGCAAAATCCCAAAAAGGGAAGGCATCACTGATCAGTATTCGCAAAAAAACTACGGGCACACATAAAATTGTCTAAGGCCAGCTTCGAGAGAAATATTGAATAGGACACTAAGGATAATCACAAGGCTTTCTTTAGTTATGTTAGGAACCTGGGTGGTAATTCCCAGATATGCTCAGAATTAGTCCAAAATGACAAAAAATACACCGAACCCACAGACATTGCCAACATCCTAGCTGACAGGTTCAGCGCAAACTCCCCCCTCCCCACCAAAAGGGCAAATATCTATCCCAGAAGAGTGCTGCCCCCCTGACATCTCAGATGCTCAGGTAAGAGCCGCTCTCTCCAAAGCAAAAAACACAGCATCAATGGGACCAGATGGTGTCCCGGGCTGCATCCTACATGAACTCCAAGAAGAGCTAAACCCAAACATAAAACTACTGTTCAATCTCAGCCTTACTACAGGATATGTGCCCAAAGAGTGGCGTACAGCAACAGTGGTCCCTCTCCATAAAGGTGGTGCCTCAACGGACCCTGGAAACTATCGCCCCATAAGCCTGACTAGCTTGGTCTGCAAAGCTATGGAAAGGATCATCATGGACCTCATAAATAAAGATATTGGGGACCTACAAACACTGGATCCTACCCAGTTCGGCTTTGTTAAGGGCAGATCCTGCCTCTTAAACCTGGTTGATTTCTTTGAAACATTCACCAAGGCCATTGACGAGGGGAAGGTGGTCCACACAGCCTACCTGGACCTCGCAAAAGCCTTCGATACAATACCCCACTCGGGCATTATAGATAAGCTCACCAGCTTAAATATAAACCCCTATGTCACTAGATGGATTGCAAACTGGCTCAAGGGCAAGAACCCACATGGTTAGAATTGCTGGAGCCATGTCAGACTTCAAACCAGTTACAAGTGGTGTCCCACAAGGCTCAGTCCTGGGACCTCTCTTGTTCGGTATATATTTCTCGGAGGTACAGGCCAACACGGAAGGACTGTGGCTGACCAAGTTCGCAGATGACTGCAAATTGGGCGCCATAATCGACTCTCCAGCCGACACAAGCATCCTCCAAAAGGGCCTCATAGAAACAGACAACTGGTGCCAGAGCCATGGCCTCAAGCTAAATGCCAAAAAGTGTATAGTCATCCCCTTTGGCAAAAACAAAGTGCCCACAAATTACCACATAGGTGGTAATCCATTAAGTACAGAAGAAGTAATTAGGGACCTGGGGACCCAAGTTGATAGCAATCTCTCATTTGACAACCACGTGGCCAAAGTGGTTAGAAAAACATTTTATATAGCCCACCTTATCATGAAGGGATTCACATCTAGATCAGGGGAGGTCATCGTGCCTCTTTACTCATCCCTCATCAGGCCCATAATTGAGTACAATGCCCCTTTTGGGATGTACCTTACCAGACACCTGCAGCAACTGGAAAGCCCCCAAAAGTACCTCACCAAGAGGATCAAAGGGCTCAAACAGATGCCATATGCTGCCCAGTTAAAGAAACTCCATCTCTACTCATTTGCATACCGCCTGTTCAGAGGCGATCTGTGCCTGACGTATAAAGCCATGTCCAACCCGGAATTAATGGACATGCTGCACCTCAGAAAATCCAAATCCCATCGAGCTACGCGCTCGTGAGACTTGAACCTCAGCACTGAAATAAATAGGACAAGCTGGAGGGACAGATTCATAACCCAGAGGCTCCCTTCACTCTGGAATAAAATCCCAGTCCAGGTTAGGCAGAGTCCCTCATTGACTCTCTTCAAGAGGAATCTTGATGAGTGGATGGGAGATCGTAGGTTTACCCCGGGTATCACTTCTGTGTCACTGTTAGACAGAGGCACAGTATACTAACCTCGAAAAAGGGCATATCAAAATAAATTTAAAATGGGTGGCGAAAGCCAAACACATTCTGGCTAGGCTTATAAATGCCCTAGGGCAGATAGCCTAGTATGAACCTATGAACCTATGAATTTTGTCTGTGACTTAAAATGAACATGCTGGAAAGACAGAGATGTGTCCCACATACTGACCCTGTAATGGAAAAAGCTTCCCATCCATGTGAAGCTGAGTTAATCTATTACCCAGTTTAAGTACAACATAGACCAGTGAATGGGGAATAGGAAATTTAAACTCATTTAGCTACTTCTAACATACTATGTTGCTGTTTGACATACATTGTCGCTACTCAAAAAAGCAGTATCGATAATCATGGAAAAGTGATCATGCAACTGCCTTCAGCTTTTATACATTACTTGACATGAAAAATTATACCCACATTCTCTACAGTTTTAATGTCTACTTGAGAAGAAAATTAAAGCCATCATCCTGCCTCAATGTTAACAGCACAGAAATGTAATAAAAATAAATAAATAAAAGGGTATTTGTGCTGTAGATGATGTATATCGTTTCCACTGCCCATAAAATCAGTCTTGTTTTTTGCTATTAAAAGTGAAAGCGCACCCAGTTACAGCAGTGGACTTCAACTTAAATCTTTGATACACTACACTTGGTTCACACTTTCCTCCAAGCCAAAGCACTGGTCACTTTAATGAGAACTGCATCTGCCTGCCATTTCTTTCCTTTCATTGTTTGCATCCCATAATATGGGACGCCACATACCTCTAACAATATGGAACATGCAAGCAAAATACAGAACATTTACTCAGTTCATCTAGGAAGCTCACGGCACGGTAAATAAAATAACTATTTTCACATACTTACAACACATTATTTTGAACTCCTACAATTCAGCATTTGCAGTGGCTATTGGGTTCGTTCAAGTATAGGACAGAGTCTTTCGGTGTGTAAAACTATGGAAAATGGAAGTTTTAACACTCAAATTCATATGCTGTAGAACATCACTCTAATTAGGTAAAGCTGAAAGCCATTCTACCTAATGATCCTCCAACAAGCAGCCATTTTTGTATACCAGCTGTGATTGCCAAAAGCAGTACAAAAAAAAATCCAGCAATATATATAATGTTACTTCTTCAGCAATGAAGGTGCAGCTACACACAGCCTACCACAACACTCAAATTATAAGGTCAAGAATCGGGGCAAACCCAAAAAACAGGGGCAGACAAAGACTCAAAATCAGGAGTAGATTTTAAATATTGGTCGTATATATTTAATTACTAATATAACGGATAACAGGTTTTGCCTTAGCAAGCATTTCCTAAAGGGTACAAAGTCTGGAACTCATAAGTTTGTCATTTAGTGACTGCAGTGCACCAAAATTTACCATAAGCCACACATTTTACAAGGAAATTTCATAAATATGAGAGAAAAATCTAGGTCAGTTGAGAACTACATCCTCTACACATACACACACAACCATCATTTGCAACCATGTATGTGACTCTGTACCTGAGATGATATCGTAAGATCAAATGAATGAATAACTGCTTCTCAACTCACTGCTGTGAGAACCATACAGTGTCACCCACTGCAACACTATCTGCCCTTTCAACGTCTTAGCTCAGGAATCAGAAACAAAAACTCAAAATCCAGAACAGATTTTAAGTATTTATCTTGTACAAGTAGAAAGCTTTCAGAATAATAAGCTTTGCATTGGCAAACGTTTTCTGAAGGATATGAAAACTGAACCTCGCATGCCTGTCATTATTTAATAACTGCAGTCCACAACAACTTGCTAGAAAGCCACAAATAATGCAAGGAACATTAAAATGCCACTCAATTTCTTTGCCCTAGAATTCTGGACAAAACCAAACATAATGGGGGGTACAGATTTAAATTATAATTTTATCTGTTAATCAGATAACACACATTTGTCTACAGGACACAGTTCATTAACAGCTCATAGTCTTAAATGCCTGACAATTCTAATACAAAAGTTATAAAAACAACAGGTGTTGCTTGGACATGCATTTTCTGCACAATAAGAACTACAAAAGCTCTGACTGGCATCCTTGACTGACTGTAAATCTTCGTCATTTACCAGAAAAGGGAAAAAGTTAAAGTCATGGGCATAAATGTGAGGCAAAAAAAAAATTTAATAAACAGACTACTGTAGTTTGATTAATAAACAGTTGGCCAGCACTGCCTCTAACTTTCAACTCTACACCATCCAAGTAATGTATGCATTTCTGCAGATGTCAGCTTAGTATCACAAGGGAAAAAAAAACAGTGCAGCAGTTATCAGAAAACCAAAGAAAGGTAGACTAAAAGAAGTTCATAATTGCAGTGTTGAGGAATCTGGTTGTGTACAGGACCCATTTTTAACACCTCACTAAAATACAAATAATGTAACTAAGCAACATAAAAAAAGGATATGTGAAAAACAGAACGCCATTTGATAATGTAAGGCATGTATCTTGGGTGGAGATTTGCAATAAAACATTAATTAACCAAGACGATAGTGAATATATGATTCAAGGAGCTTGTACTATTCACAAAGGGTATGAAGTCTGAAACTCAAATCTCTGTTAATAAGATTGGTGAAGGTTAATGAAGAAGACAGGTGAAGGCTGCAGTGCTAGCCAGATAGAATTTTGTAGATAATTCTGTCATTTGTAAATATTAATGTAAGCCACCGGCTTGTTCTCTTAGATGTGAAAAGACTCTAAGGCAAGACAATGTACCCAACACTTTAGTCATAGGTGACTAGTCAGGCACACTGATGTCCCACTCAGGCTGAACAAGGAGAAAATTAGTCAGCTGCCTGTCTGGTGCCAGGATCCACCACATAACGCATACACTCAAGTCACTCCACAACAAGTACAAATACAACTCTGTCATTGTCCATGCTGGAGTGAATGACTTAAGACATACCTCCCTGGACTATATGAAAAGAGACATGGAAGAGCTCTTGGATCATGTGACCCAGGCAGGTATGACCCTAGCCCTGAGTAGCATCCTGCCTTCGCCCAGAATGATACCACAGTATAAGGACAAAATGACTGACTTCAACAATTGGCTAAGCTTCTGGTGCCATTCAAAGGGGATCCAGCATTTGTCTGCCTGGGAAGACACGATCAACAAACCACGATGCTTTGCCAGAGATGGTCTGCACTTGTCACCCCTGGGATTCAGGTTACTGGCTAAAGCTCTTGCCACCCCTATAGTGCCTTTTGTAGGCAAGGTTCCAAGGATAAAACCACCACCGTAACAGATACAAGCATGCAAAATCTGAATGTAATGCTACTCAATGATAGAAGTCTAAACCTCAAAATGCACTGTCTCGAGGCACTCCTAAAAATGGAGAATATCGATATTTGTGCAGTAACTGAGACCTAGTTCAAGGCTCCAGAGAGCACCCCTGTTACAATTCTTACCACACTTTTCTGCCACAAAACCAAGACCGAAACACTAAAGGTGGAGGAGTGTCCATATTCACCAAGGATATTCACACCTCCAGGCTAGTTGCCCAACACAATGCATCTGAAATTCTCCAGGTGCAACTAACACTAGATAAGACTGCAATCCAAATTGTAGCTTGCTGCAGATCCCCCACCATGCCCCAAGATTCTCACTACACTTTTCTAAACATACTGGAAAATATTAGGATACAACCAAACACCCTAATACTGGGTGATTTCAACTACCCTGCCATTAATTGGGAAAACTACGCGGGTACCAACTCCTTTTCCCAACGGTTCTTGGATTTCATAAATTCCAATGCCCTGGATCAACTAATCCATTGTCCCACCAGGGGCTCCAATATCCTAGACCTGGTCATTACCAACATGGGAGATAGATGCTCCACACCAGTGGTCACCCCCTCATTGGTCAGGTCTAACCATAAGCAAATCACCCTTGACATCCACATCCCACCCTCACCCCAGTAAGGAAACCTCCTTAAAAAACTTCTCCAAAGCCAACTTCATGCTACTGAAGTCAGAAGTGACAAACTTCACAACACCCACACAGATGGGATCTGGATGTTCGACTGCAGAGTCCTACACTAAGGCACTGTACGAGCACATCCACTCATGCATGAATCGTGCCATCCCAAATAGAACCAAGATGCTCTTCTCCAAAATAAGGAAGCCAATCTGGTGGTCCCCTACTATAAACAAACTATACAACAGAAGGAAGAAACTATTGCATAAGAGGAAAATCCCAGGATGCAAAAAAACTCCCTCACCAGCCTCAGTAAGAAGCTGAGATCCCTCATAAAATCCTCAAAAGCTAGTTACGAAAATAAAATTGCCAAAGATTCCAAAGACAACCACAAGGCATCTATAGTTATGTCAAGATTCTAAATGGCAATGCTCAGATCTGCTCTGAGCTACAACAGAATGGCATTAAATATACTAATCCCAAGGATATTGCCAATATCCTGGCAGATCGATTTAGTGCCAACTTCACCCCCTATAGGGCCCATCTCAATACCAAAAGATTGCCAAATTCCGATAATCACGGCCACACAGGTAGAAACCGCACTGTCCAAAGCTAAAAATACAGCATCCATGGGACCAGATGACATCTCAGGCTGTGTACTACATGAACTACAAAATGAGCCGGCACCTCACCTGAGTGACATGTTTAATCATAGCTTCACCTCAGGCTTCATGCCCACTGAGTGGCACACAGCTACAGTTATCCCGCTCCACAAGGGAGGATCCACCTTGGATCCTGGGAACTACCGTCCCATCGGTCTGACAAGCCTGATCTGCAAGGGCATGGAACGCATTATCATGGAAATTATAAACAAAGACATTGGCAACCTTCAAACACTGGACCCCACCCAGTTTGGTTTTGTGAAGGGCCAATCTTGTCTCCTGAATCTGATTGATTCGAACAGTCTCCAGAGCTGTGGACGAGGGTAAGGCAGTCCACACAGCCTATCTGGACCTTGCCAAGGCCTTCGGCACCATCTGCCACTCTGGAATCATAGATAAACTTACTATGCTGGGCATAAATCCCTACATCACTCGATGGGTTGCCAACTGGCTTTCTGATAGAACCCAGACTGTAAAAGCAGCCGACTCCAAATCGAGCTGCAGACAAGTGACAAGTGAAGTACCTTAGGGTTCAGTCCTGGGACCACTCTTGTTTGGCATCTACTTCTCTGAAATACAGGCCAACACTAAGGGACTCTGGCTAACAAAGATCGCAGATGACTGCAAACTGGGAGCCATTATTGAATCCCCAAATGATGTGGATATTCTACAAAAGGGCCTTACAGAAACAGATGCCTGGTGCCAGAGGCATGGGCTCAAGCTTAATGCCAAGAAATGTATAATTATCCCCTTTGGAAAAATCATGTACCCATGAATTACCACATAGGTGGCAGGACACTAAACATCGAAAGTGTGATGAGAGACTTTGGGGACACAGGTGGACAGTGGTCTCAACCACATCGCCACAACAGTCAAGAAATCCTATGTGGCACACCTCATCACTAAGGGCTTTTCATCCAGAAAAAAAGAGGTCATTGTCCCACTGTACTCATCCCTCATTAGACCCATTATAGAGTATAATGCCCCGTTTGGTATGTACCTCACAAGACATCTGCAACAGCTGGAAAGGCCACAGAAATCGCACTAAAAGAATCACATGCCTAAAGCAGATGTCATATGCTGACCTTCTAAAAAAAAAAAAAAACAAAACTCCAGCTATACTCTGTGGCATATCATCTACTCAGAGGCGATCTCTGCTTAACATACAAGGCCATGTCAAACCCTGAGCTGTTGGACATGCTCCACTTAAAGAAATCCCAATCCCTCAGAGCCACATGCTCCAGAGATCTAAACCTTGTCATCACAATGAACAAAACATGCTGGAGGGATAGGTTCCTGACCCAGAGACCCCCCATACTTTGGAATAGACTGCCCATACATGTCAAGCAGAGCGCTTCATTTACCCTTTTCAAAAGGAACCTTGATGATTGGATGGGAGATGGGAAATTCACCCCGGGGATCATGTCAGTCACCCTGCTAGACGGGTCCAGAGAAATAAATATTGTGGAAAGAAATATCCAGGGAATTATTATGGCTAGGCTTGCATAGGCCTTAGGACCAATAGCCTAGTACCAACCTATGAACCTATGCATTGGATATTGAACTGTAAAAATGTAACGGTGCACTCTGCTGTAAGAAAGCTAAGTCAAGCATTTCATGACTGTCTTTGATGTTAAAATTCAGAGCCGATATGTCTAGAGGGAGGCATCCTGCCTATTGTTTTAAGGCCAGAGTTAATGGCCAGAATTTGCATGCATAAATGTCCTTTATGGCTTTGCTTCCTGACAAAGAATAATAAAGAATGTAGCCTGTTAGCCTGGGAACCCCAGGAAAGTGTGAAGAATGATGTAATGTGAATCACAACTGTGATATCAATTTAAACAGAGAGAATCAGAGAGCATTAAGCATTTTTGTCTTGACCATCCAACTCATCAGCACTCTGCCTGTGTTCTATATGCAAGTTTATTTAGAACTCTGTTTTCTCTTAGAAATAGCGAGGAACTAGGAATATCAGATGAAATGTTTTTCTGTTATGTCAGAACTTTACTACTGTATTATTTTAAGTATTTCTCTGTGATCTCTAAACTCTTGACTAGCACTGTGTAGTATGAAGTATTGTCTTGTGTTTTTTATTATTATTAAATATTTTTAAACCCTTCAACTGTGGCTGTTTTGTATAGAGATAATTTAAGCTGTTAAGAGTACTTGCATGTCTTTGGTAGAACTGTACAAAGCCAGTCCAACAGCTTTAGCCCTGGGCTACATGTACCAGTTGGATAATAATAATGCACAGTAATAATTGGACACCCTTTTAAGGGCCTTTGGGTAGCTGATAATTATTAGCTGAGTAGTGGCATGAATTTCTACCATAAAGTCTGGGTAAAAGGGGCTCGGCTGGAGAACCTGTGCCAGCCTTCCCCAGGAGTGTCTGTGTGGTTGTATAAACTCTTATCTCAGTGTGTGTGTCAGCTACTTAGGCAGGGACACAAAGCACTGGTTGGACAGAGAGGGTGCTGGAGTTTTTAGCTTGCCCAGCTGGCTGAGATCTGGACACTATAGCTGTGCCAGTGGGGAGTCTTATTGGGGACCTGGAGAGAAAGGGGAAACCAGACCCTGATTGACCCTGATTGACTGTGATCTCTGTGTGCTCTTAAGGGAAATTGTACTTTACTGGGTGTATATTTGTTATCCTTCCTCTATATGGATCCCCTCGCTGGTGTTAGTGGTGAGGATTGAGGCTCCTTGACTGCTGGGCCAGTGCACAGGCATCACATCTGTCATTATTTTCTAACTTCAGTCTTTAATGATTTGCCACTGATTTTCCAAAAAAACACAATTTCATGAAGAATGAAAAAAATCTTGACTTTCTCCAAAAATGTATCCAATTGATAGGTAAGACTTCCCTCAATATGTTTTGTTTAAAATGGTTCTTACTTTGCTTTTCTTTGATTTTTGTTATAACATTATTACATATTTTTTTAAGTTCTTTGTTGCCCATGTAGCCTGGGCCAATGTCCCCAACTCCATTATCAAAAGGTAAATAGCATAAAAATATAAATGAGCAGTGTAATCTTTAACATAGTTGACATAATGGTTAAGGGCTTTTTCTGTCACGTACAAAATGTAAGGCTTGAGCCTGATCACTGGGTAATGCCTGTGCAGAATTTGCATGTGGTCTCTGTATAGTACTTCTCACCTCCCAAAACATGCTGAGTGTTTTCGCCTAAAATACACCCTAAAAAATTGTCTGGAGTCATGGATAGCAACAAAAACTGTAGGTAGTTCCTGAAGAGGTGAGAATTGTAAGTTTAACTGCTTTGGGCATTAACTGTGATTTGCAGTATCCTCTAGATAGATCACTGATCACAGACTACATGGCATGTCCAGGGCTAGCCACTCAACGCTATAAAAATTGGCTGTAGGTGACCTGGTCATGTTAACTAATGCTGCCATATGAGTTGTAGAACTGGCCTACTCTAAACTACACCAGGGACCATGACAGTGGTCTAAGGGGCCTGTGTGTCCTATACATCAGAGCTTGCCTTCCATAATAGCAGCCCTAGTTCAATAAGCAACTGGATAGGTGGTGCCTGGTTATCTAGCTTGGGTTGGCTAGCATATCACCAGATCACCAACAAAATCTAAAAGTGTTCAATCCTCAGTGTTATAAGTCTAAAAAAGAAGATGTTCTTCATCTCACATTGCTGCAGTCCTTACACTTGGGTAGTCCGCTGTCCTCAGTCGGCCCGAATATCAAAGTATAAGGCTGACGTCGGTCAAGGCGCATTAGACTGACATCAGGACGTCAGGGTACAAATGCGCATGACCGACGTCATATCCTCAGTCTTTTTTGCCGCATGGTCCGATGCAGAAGCAGCGTTGCAAGTGCCGTTCGGCGTTCTGAAATTTTTCGAGTTCGGAGTTTCAGACAGAGTCAAAGTTGGCTAAGTACCCCGTTAGGGAATATTTTAGTTTTTTCTTGCCTCAGTGGTTTACCGGATGTCAGAAAAAGTGAATAACTGTATTTCTTGTGGGAAACAGATACCGCATAGAGATTATCATACTTTGTGTATTCCTTGTTTAGGGCCTGAGCACGACGTTGTTGGGTGTCGCTTTTGTGCTAGTTTCAATAAGCGCACTATTAAGAGAAGGTTAGATTGTGCCTTCGGGCAGCGGTGCAATTATAATATGCCGTCGGATGCTCCGACGTCCGCTTCTTCGAAGAAGCGCAAGGATAAAGCAGCTAAGCCCAGGCAAGAAGAGTCGTCCGTACCGGACGCCGGTTCTTTGGAGGTGTCGGTGGAGCCGGGGGTTCCGCCGGAGGTTTCTCTGGAGGCCCAGGGGGAGACTTTGTTATTGCAGGATGTGGCCTCTCAGGAGGCAGGTCAGGCTGAAGGGGCTTCTCGGGTTACTGTACTCCCCTCCCTTCCTAGGGTGGTTAGGCCCTCTCCTTCTGTTTCCAAGGCTTCTCCCAGAGGCAGGCCAGGTTTAGCTTCAGTTGGTATCACTCCTAGTTCTTCAGGATCTGTGCCCAAGAAGCATATGCTTAAAATGGCAGAAGATTTGATTACTTTGATTAGAGGTTCTTTGCCCCCTCCGGATAAGAGACCTAGGGTGGAACCTGAGTTGGGGAGTTTTGAGCAGGCTTCGGATGTTTCAGAGTCTTCGGCTGAAGACTTGCAGGAGTATTCTCCTTATTCTGATTCTGAGGTGGATGATTCTACTCCTTCTGCTTCTCCTCCTGAGGATTTTTCTTTTTCAGAGACTCTTCATTCTATGAGGGAGCATTTTAAGTGGGAAGGTCAGGACTTCTCTGATTCCAGGAAAAGGCTTAGAGAATTTTTGTTTTTACCCCAGCATAGGCCTTTGGCTATACCTCCTGTTCTGGCTGTTGTGGAAGATGTGTTTGCAGAGGCTTCTCTTAATCCTGATTCTTTGCCTCCTGCTCCTGTTAAACCGGATAGGTATTACAGGGTGCCTGAAGCTCATAAGTATCTTTTTAAGAGTCCTAGGGCGGACCCAGAAACTGTTAGTCAGGGGCCTAAGGGTGTTAAGGCTTCTGTTGTTAAAAATCCGGTTCCTCCAGATAGAGGCCAGGGCTTTGGATAGATGGGGAAAGAAAGTCTATACTTCTTCTACCCTAGCTATGAGAGCTTTGAATTGCCAGTTTCACATGTTGAAATACCAAAACTATCTACTTTCTCAATTGAAGTCTAAGGTAGATGCTCTGGTGGAAGGTATTGAGTGTAAAGAGTTACAAGATTTAGTACATGTTTCTGAACAGGTGGGTAAGCATTCTTTGCAATGTGGTTTTGATGCTGTACAGGCCTCGTCTAGGGTGGCTGCCACTGGGTCAGTTCTTCGCAGGCACGCCTGGCTGAGGGATCAGAATTTATCTGACCATGTTAAGACAAGGATTTTAGATGCTCCTTTACAATCTGATGTGTTGTTTGGTTCACCTGTTGAGGCAGTCTTAAAGAAAATGGAAGACAAGGCTAAGTCTATGCAGACTGTTAAAGATTTTTTGCAGGTTCAGCCTCCGAAGTTTAGTAGAAATTGGCCTACCAAGGGGTGGACGTATCCTTCTTATGATTCCCAGTCCTAGGGGTAGATCTAGACGTGGTAGGGGCAGAGCTCAGGGCTCTTTCAGGCCTAGAACAGGGAGTTCTCCTGCACAGTCTTCGGGTGAGGGCAGGGGTCAGTCCTTTCGTAAACAGACCCAATGACCTACCTTTTCAGCTGCCAGAGCCTTCTCATCTGGCAGCACCTTTGGGAGGAAGGTTGGCACTTTTCAAGGAAAATTGGAGTTTAATTACCCAAGACAGATGGGTATTGGATATCATACACCAAGGTTACAGGTTTTATTTCCATACCTTGCCTCCTTTCAAAGGCATGCCAGATGTTCCTCCTCAACAAAGAATAGAGGCTCACAGACAAATTTCTCTGCTACTTCAAATAGGGGCCATACAGCCGGTCCCTATGCCAGAAGTGGGCCTAGGATTTTATTCTCGCCTGTTCCTAGTAACAAAGAAGGGGAACACGTGGAGACCAATTTTGGATTTATCTATCCTCAACACTTATCTGGACATTCCCAAGTTCAAAATGTTGACGTTACAACAGCTTTTACCTCTGCTGGGCAAAGATCATTGGATGGTAACTTTGGATCTCAAGGAGGCTTACCTTCATGTTCCTATCAGACTGAGTTGCAGGAAGTATCTGCGTTTTCGGGCTGGGACTTCTCATTATCAGTTCTCTGCATTGCCCTTTGGCTTATCTACTGCCCAGAGTGTTCACGAAAGTTCTGGCTCCAGTGATAGCTTTCTTCAGGCTAAAAGGAATACAGATCTATCCTTATTTGGACGATTGCCTGATTCTGGCTCAAGGAAGGGACGAGCTTCTTCATCATTTGGAATATGTGATAGCAGTGCTAAGATGCCTGGGGTATTCTGTGAACGAAATAAAGTCCAGTCTAGTACCCTCTCAGGACATGTGCTTTCTGGGTGTAAGACTGAATACAGCATCCCAGATGGCCTTTTTGACCCCGGACAAACAAAAGAATCTTTCCCTTTACTTCCATCAATTGTCTCATCAGTCCAGGCTGACTGCAAGGACAGTCCTTCAAGCCTTGGGGTTCATGGCATCTTGTATTCTGGTGCTTCCCAATGCCAAACTGCATATGAGGAAGCTACAATGGTATCTCAAAATGTATGGACACAGCACTGCCAGGATCTGGACACTGTCATTCAGATAATACCTTGCATTCAAAAGGAGTTTTTGTGGTGGGCTCAGGAATGTCACCTAAACAAGGGACTCTCTGTGACCCGGCCAGAGGCGAGTCAGATTCTAATGACAGATGCCTCAGACAAAGCTTGGGAGCTCATCTAA
The DNA here is from genome assembly GCF_019279795.1 of Protopterus annectens. NCBI lineage: Eukaryota > Metazoa > Chordata > Ceratodontiformes > Protopteridae > Protopterus > Protopterus annectens. Next base: position 548,125,037 of record NC_056738.1, on the reverse strand, counting down.
ATGGAAAGTGGATACAAGACAAGTGGCCTGCCAGACTACAACATCTACATATCAACTTGAAGGAGATGTTAGCAGTCCAGTTTGCATTAATAGCTTTCAAGGATTTACTTCATCCAGGGCAGGTGTTGATTCTAACAGACAACACAACTGTCATGTGGTACATCAACAAGCAAGGGGGAACACATTCTTATCCTCTATGCAGGCAAGCAATGATTCTGTGGGAGACTGCTCTCAGTTTACAGCTAAATCTTCAGGCAAGGTTTCTGCCGGGATCACAGAACTCCTTAGCAGATGTGTTGAGCAGATGAATTATGGATCCCCACGAGTGGAAATTGGATCCTCATGTATTTCAGAAATTGACAGTGTCATGGGGAACTCCAGACATAGATCTGTTCGCTTCTCCACTAAACCACCAGCTGCCAAAGTTTTGCACGAAAAGGTTTCATCCCACAGCTTGGAAAGTGGATGCTCTATCTTTCAATTGGAGCAATCTTCATGTGTATGCCTTTCCACCTCTGCCTCTCCTCCCAAAGGTACTTCTAAAGGTCAGACAGGACAAGCCAAAGATGATTTTAATAGCTCCAGATTGGCCTCGACAGCACTGGTACCCATTACTGAGAAGTCTGGTACGGGAGCCTCCATGGCCTTTGCCTTCGATTCCACACCTGTTGTCTCAGGAGAACAGTCATTTACTCAATGTCAAGCTTCATTCTCTTCACCTAACAGCCTGGCATATTCTGTTTTGAACCATGGAGGGTCTCAACTTCCACAGCAAGTTTTGAATGTTATTTTGGAAGCTAGAAGGCCTAGTACAAGGAAAGTGTACGCGGATAAATGGAAGAGATTTTTATTTTGGAGTGCAGCAAAGGATTTTGATGTTTCTGAGCCTAATTTAAGTGTGGCTCTTCAATATCTTACTGAGTTACTGGACAAAGGTTTGTCCTTCTCTTCTATTAAGGTTCATGCTGCAGCAATTTCGGCTCACTATGACTGTGACCCACCATTGTTTTCTCATCCTTTGTTCAAGCAATTTCTTAGAGGGGCAAAGAATATAAGACCCCCACGTAGAGCTCCTACTCCTGCTTGGGATCTCAATTTTGTGTTGGAGAAACTCACTCTACAACCTTTTGAGCCTGCAGCTACTACCGAGTTGAAATATTTATCATGGAAGACTGCTTTTTTGTTGGCCATTGCCTCTGCAAGAAGGGTTTCTGAATTGCAGGCCCTTATGGCGGTTGAGCCTTTCTTAATTTTCCATAAGGATAGGGTATCTTTACGTACTAATCCTTCCTTTATGCCTAAAGTGGTTTCTAGTGTGGCTTTAAACCAAACTATTCATTTGCCTACTTTTTATGCAAATCCCCAAAATAAAGGGGAAAAGATTTTGCACACTTTAGATGTACACAGGCAGTTGAGATATTATTTGAGCAGAACTAAAGGGTTCAGACAGTCTCAGCAGTTATTTGTTTCTTTTGCTTTGAGTTCTCAGGGCAAGCCTATGTCAAAACAAACTATTTCTAAGTGGATTGGGTTTTGCATTGCTTTCTGTTATTCCCATCATGGCAAGGAGATTCCAGCTGGGATTAGGCCTCATTCCACTAGGGCTACTGCCACTTCGACAGCTTGTTTAGGGGTGGCAACTAAAGATATTTTGGAGGCAGCTACTTGGAGTTCAGTGCATACTTTCTCTAAGCATTATCACCTTCCACTTTACTCTAAATCTAGGGCTGGTTTTGCCACTGCTATTTTACAGGGCATTTTGGCAGCTCCTGCTTCTTTATAGTTTTGCCATCCTCCCTTATCTCTGCTTTGGGATTCTACCCAAGTGTAAGGACTGCAGCAATGTGAGATGAAGAACATAGTACAGTTTTGTACCTACCATAAATGTAGATGTTCGAAGATCCACATTGCTGCAGTCCAATTTACCCTCCCTCCTTCCCCTCTGTAGTTGGAGGTGGTTGTGTGGGTTGGATTGTACATATTGTATATATTGTATATATTGTATATATTGTACATATTGTTAGTGCAAGGGTGGTTGGTTGGTTGTTTGCTGTCTTTTGGTTTTGACCTTTCTTTTTAAAGTCTTCTGACATCTGGGGCAAGAAAAGACTGAGGATATGACGTCGGTCATGCGCATTTGTACCCTGACGTCCTGATGTCAGTCTAATGTGCCTTGACCGACGTCAGCCTTATACTTTGATATTCGGGCCGACTGAGGACAGCGGACTACCCAAGTGTAAGGACTGCAGCAATGTGGATCTTCGAACATCTACATTTATGGTAGGTACAAAACTGTACTTTATGTACTTACCATAACATTCCATGTTTGTTGTTCATCTCGCCTTCCTTTGCGAAAGTGTCCGTTGCCTACTTTTCGGATTTCACTGTTTAGGTGTCTAGGTTTAGGTGTTTGAAGAAATTATGAAAACAAGGCTCCACACTCACTGTAATATCCAAAAAAGCAGGAGACCACGATCCAATCCACACAAACAACATTTATTTAGCACGTTCACCTCGTAAATAGAAACTTTTTCAGATTCTGAAGAAGTTTCTATTTAAAAGACGAAAGCACTAAACTGTGTTCAAAGAAATGCAGTTTTGAGGTAATAATATAGACCCTATGGAAATTGGATATTGCTGCTAACTGCACATGAATGGTAGCTGCAGCTGGTCCTTCATTAAATAGTATCACCAGAAATTCAAGAATAGAAGTTATTGGAGTAGAAAAGGGGTCAATGTGTTTACTTAATGCCCAGGAAGAAAATATTTTCCATTTACACATTTTTCTCGTTGAGGCCTTTTAGGAAGATATCAAGATATGTTTCACAGAAGCAGGAAAGTTAGGAAGCCTGGCTATATTTGGAATCTGAGCAGCCAAGCTGTCAGTCTGAGGGTTTGAAGGCAAGGGTGGAGCGTTCAAGACATATGAGCCAGAAGGTCTGGTACTAGGTCCAGAAGCCACGGCTCCTCCTGAAGATCAGGCCAAAAGAAGGGAAACCAAATCTGATGAGGCCAGTATGGGGTGATGAGAATCAACTTGCTTCCCAGTGAGTTGGCTTTCTGGAGAACTTTGGGTATCAGAGGAGAAGGAGAGAAGGCATAAAGGAGACCCGAGGGCCAATTGTGTACAAATGCATCCTTTGGTGACTCCCTGGACGGGGGATCAGGGCAAAATAGCTGCTGCATTTGGCATTCATGGATGTGGCAAAAAGGTCACAGCAAGGCTGGCCACATTTGCAGAAGATCCTCTCCGCTACTTCTTGTTTTTGGGACCACTTGTAAGGCATGAGAATTGCTCTGCTGAGTTTGGCTCTTATCACGCTGGACTTCTTCAGGATCTGCGTTGCTATAAAAAAGCGTTGGGAGGAGATTGCCCACTTGCCATACTCTCAGGGCCTCTCGCCAAAGTGAGTAAGACCCGGTCCCTCCTTGTTTCTTTATGTACCAGACAACCGACATGTTGTCTGTCTGTATTGCAATAGTTCCCAGTGGGAGAGAGTCCTGAAGTGCCTGCAGTGTCAAAACCACTGCTGTCATCTCTAGGATATTGATGTGCAAATGGACCTTGTGATCCTGCCAAGTGCCTTGGACTGTCCTTCCCAGATAATGCCCCACCCCCACCCTATCTGGGAGGTGTCCGTGGTCACTGCGGCCACAGGTTGTGGAGGAAGAAAGGGTTGACCTGATGGCACATGGAGTGAAGCCACCAGCGAAGGTCCTTCTTGTATGACTCTTAACAGAATTTGATGAGACATGGGTAGTTCCTGCAATGACCACTGAGTGAATAGTAGCCACTACAGAATTCTCATGTGCATGCATGCTAATGGAACTAAACTTATTGCTGCTGCCATTTTTAAAACTGTTCTCGCCTGTACTCTCATCTTAGAAGGTTGGAGACTTGCTGTCTCAGAACTAAAACTCTTTCCATAGGAAGTTTTGCCAACATGTTTATTGTGTCTGTCTGCTCCTATAAACATGGTACATTGAGATGGCAACAAGGCAGATTTTTTTGTAATTTATTGCGATAACTAGGCAAGAGCAGAGAAATAATATGATGTCTCTTGTTTCCAGTAGTAGATGCTTGGTTGTGGCAGCTAGGAGCCAGTCATCTAGATACGGAAACACTCGTAATCCTAGATGTCTCGGGTAAGCCGTGATTATTGCCATACACTTGGTGAACACTCTGGGGGCTGTAGTGAGAACAAAGGGCAGAGCTCAAAACTGGTAATGACTGGCTCCCAGCCAGAAGCGCAGATGACTCCTGGATGGCCTGGCCATATTTATGTGGTAGGTACACATCCTGAAGGTCTGTGGAGCACATCCAATTGTTTTTTTCCCAGAAAGGGAAGAATCAACTGCAGTGTTACCATCTGGAACTTGGTATTTTTTACTAATTTGTTTAATTTGCCGAGATCGAAAATGGGCCTCCAGTCCCCTGTTCATTTTGGCACTAAAAAGAATCTTGATTAAGACTCTTGTCTAGCAACATTTGAATTTCTAGAGTTGCTTGATCCCTTTGACTGGGTGGAACATCTGTGGAGTTCTTTGTATGGGATGGGAAGAGAAGAGAGTATGGAGTAGCCTATAGATATGATACTTTGTACCCAGTTGTCTTGTGTTATTTCCAGCCAGGCTTCTGGGTACAAAGATGATCGACCCCCAACTGCCTCCAGAGACGGACAGATGGGCCTCCCTTCAGGAGCGCTGAAAGGGCCCATCATGGAAATCCCTGTTGTCCTGATTTTGGAGACCCCCCTCTGCTGCGTGGATGGTGTCTTCCATTCATACTTCCCCCTCCGCCCCTAGAGGAAGAGTAGCCATGTGTGTCTTGAAAAACTCTGTGGGATTTACAGAACCACATCTTTCCTCCCTTCTGGTCTTTTGGATAAGGTCCAGAAGGTATGGAAAAGTGGACTCCTATGGCAGAGAGTTTTCCCTTCTAGCTCACACCTGGTTAGTTTCCCCTTAACTTTTGGCCCAAACAAAGTCAAACCATCAAAAGGGGTGTTAGTAAAGGGCGATTTAAAGGGTTCCACAAACTCACACAAGCGCATCCAGGAATGTCTCCTTACGGAAATTCCTGAACTCGCTCCATCTGCTGCATAAGATATGAGCCTCATGGATGAGTTGACCACAGAATTTAAGGTGGAGAGCTGAGAGGAAACCTTGTCTGATACCCCTGCAGCTACTGCACCTTGGAGAGCATCTCCTAGCTCCATCAGAAGATCTGTTTGTAGCCTAGTAAAATGCGTCCGATAATTCAGCGATCTGAGTGCAAATGTCACTGAAGAAAACATGCGCTTCCCATATCTGTCCATTGTATGAGACCCCTTGTTCGGTGGACAGATGAGGATGTTTCAGAAAGTTCCTTTTTGGTGGCTGCTGCCACCACCACAGCATCTACAGGGACACCCTTAGTCAGGAATTCTTTATCAGAAGGGGCTGTGATGAACTAATTTGGCCTCCAAGGGACAGGTTACACTGTGTCTGGAAACTCCCATGCCTTTCTATTTACTAGATCCATAAGTTCATCAAAAGGCAGACACACTCAAGTGGCTGTAGGATGCGACCCATAGGCCTTCAGGTAAACAGACTCCTCATCAGAAGGGTTTATGGGCTTCCAGCCACCTCTTTGCTTAAGTATTTCTAGGATGTCTGCAAAGAAGACATCCTCAGAGGGCGACCGTGGAGACCTTTCTGACTCGAGGTGTGTGTCACTCTGGGGAGTCTAAATGCTTCCTCTTGCAGTGTCTGATATTCTTCGTGTTTCACTGTTGCTGTCATTACATTTGGGTAATCTGCTGGCAGGTTGCCCTCAGTCGGCCTGATTAACAAAGTGTTGGGTCCTGTGTTGGATGCTGTCCCCTTCTTCCTTGACGTCAGGTCGTCAGGGGTATAAAACATGCAGCCGACGCCATTATATCAGTCTTTCTTGCCATGCGGTGCCCAAAGCAGAAGAAGTTCGCAAGTGTCGGTCGGCCGACTCCTGAAATTTTAATTTTTGAGTTTCAGAACCGAAGTCTTCAACTAAAAGCTAAGTACCCTCTTGGGGAAACTTTTTCTTGCTCCTTACTGATGTTAGTAAAAGTTAATAATTGCATTACTTGTGGGAAGCAAATATCTCATAAGGATTTCATTTGTACTGTATTCCTTGCCTAGGCCCTGACCATGACGTACCTTGTCGGTTTTGTGCTTTATTTAATCAACTCACTATCCGTTGTCTGCACATTTTTGCTTATAAATATTTTGGTTCTCGGTTTAATTATCCAGAAACGACGTCTGTTAGCCAGCCGACTACTGGAATACCGGAGAAAATGCAAAGAAAAAGAGACAGGCCGTTGAGGTCCAAAGCTGCCGACGACGCTTCTCCTAAGCCAGTCGCCAGTTTGCCGGTACTCAGTGAGGTGCTTTCGCAGCCCCTGATACCCGCTAGTTCAGATTCGCAGGCCTCTACTGAGACCCATTTGGAGTCCGGTATGCCGCGAGATGCTTCACCTATGGAACCCGCGGATGTCTCTACCTTGGATGGGTCCGGAGCCACTGTGCAGGCACCGGCTTCTGAGGGTGTATTCAGGCCTACAGATTTGCATATTAAACAGACTCCACCTTCAATACTAAGGCCTAAATCTCAATATATGTCTAAAAAAACAATGCCCAGGCCACATGTTTAGGCCCCTATGCCTAAAAAACAAATTAGCAAAATGGCTGAAGACTTACTCTAATCAGGGGTAGTCAAACCCCCCCTTCTAAGAGGCCTAGGGCTGAGCTTGACTATGAATCTTCTGAACAGGACTCTGTTTCTTCTGACTCTTCTAATGACCTGGATTTGTCCATACCTACTTATGAGGATTCTGATGCAGAGGATTCCATTCCCTCTGCTTCTCCCCAGAGGACTTTTCTTTTGGGGAAACTTAAGTCTGGGGAAACATAAGTCAGGAATTTTCTGAATCCAAAAATAGGCTTGGGGATTTCCTTCTTCTTTTTCAGCATAGGCCTTTGGCTATACCTCCTGTACTAGACATTGTTGATGTGTTTTCAGAATCCAGTATGGCCCCTGATTCCCTGCCTCCGGCCTCCAGTAAACCAGGCTGATACTACAGGGTTCCTGAGTCCCACAAATTCCTTTTCAAAAATCCTGTTGCGGACCCTGAAACCATTTCTCAAGGGCCCAAGGGCATTAAGGCCTCTACTGCTAAAAATCCTACCCCTTCTGATAGAGACTCCAGGGCGCTGGATAGATGGGGTAAAAGGTTTATACTTCTGCAACCTTGGCAATCGGGGCTTTAAACTGTCAATTGCATATGCTAAAATATCAAAAGCATATCATGGGACTGCTTAAACAGAAAATGATGTTGATTGCTGACTGTGTGGAAAATAAAGATTTACAGGATTTATTGCATTCAGCTGAACAAGTTGGAAAACATACTTTGCAATGTGGTTTTGATTCTTTAGAGGCCTCTTGTAAGGCTGCTGTTAACTGGTTCTGTGCTTAAAAGGCATGCTTGGCTTAAGGAGCAATCTCTGCCTGATCATGTTAAAGCAAAATTGTTGGATGCTCCTTTGCATCAGGACCGTCTGTTTGGCAATAAGGCTGAAGAAGTTCTAAAAAAGATGGAAGATAAAGCTAAATCTATGCAAACTGTGAAAGATTTCTTACAAGTGCAACTTCCAACATTTAGTAGACACTGGCCTACTAAGAACTGGCCCTTTCCAGCTCCACTCAAGCCAAACCCAGACACTCCAAAAGCACCAGGTTTCAGTTCCAAGGGACTCTCAGAACTAAGCAATGGGGTGCTTCCACTTCCAAATCTGGAAATAACGACACCACCCTATGGTAAACAGTCTCAATGACTTTCCTTTAAAATTACCAAGCACTTGCCTCTCAGCTGCCCCTTTGGAAGAAAACTGGCATCTTATAACTCAGGACAAATGGGTTTTAAATAGTGTCCCAGGGATACAGATTTCATTTCCACACGTTGCCAACTCCAAACGGCTGGCCAGACCTGCCCCCAAATCAGTGGGCAGAGGCTCAGAATCAAGTACTTTCCCTCCTAAACATGGGGGCTATTCAACCACTACCAGAAGAGGAAAAGGGACAAGGTTTCTATTCCAGATTTTTCCTGGTACCTAGTAAAGACAAATTGTGGCGTCCAATTCTGGACCTGTCTACTCTAAACACCTTTCTGGACATTCCAAAATTCAAGATGTTGACTCTTCACTAGTTACTTCCTATGCTAGGCAAGGATGCCTGGTTGACCACTCCAGATTTAAGAGAGGCTTACCTGCATATCCCAATCAGGGAATATAGCAGAAAATACCTACTCTTTAAAGCAGGCTCCTTGCATTATCAGTTCTCTGCGCTGCCCTTTGGCTTGTCTACTGCGCCCATGGTATTCACTATGTGCCTGGCTCCAGTAATTGCATTTTGCAGGCTAAGAAATATTCAAATATATCCATACCTGGACGATTGTCTAGTTCAGGCAGACAAACCAGGCCATACTTTTAAAACATCTGGCGTTTGTAAAAAGGGTTCTAACTTGTCTAGGGTAACCATAAACGAAAAGAAATTACAACTGGTACCCTCTCAAAAAATTACATTCCTGGGTGCAAGCTTGAATACAACTGCCCAGATGGCTTTCCTCATGCCAGAAAAGCAAATTAATTTGGTTACTTAGTTCAAACAGGTGGCCACAAAAACCCTGCTTATCTGCAAGACAAATACTGCAAGCCTTGGGTTTCATGGCCCTCCTGCATTCTTCTGATTCCATTTGCAAGACTGCATATGAGGAAACTTCAGTGGTACTTAAAAAGTTTATGGAGTCAACATTGTCACAGCCTGGAAACAATGATTCCTATCATACCTTGCCTACGCCTGGAGTTCCTATGGTGGGCAGAGGCCTGCCACCAAAACAAGGGACTACCATTCACACCAGCCCCTGCCACCCAAACTCTTAGCTACAGACGCATCAGACTATGCATGGGGGCTCATCTGGCAGGAAAGTCCATTCAGGGCAAATGGAGCCCAAGTCAAATGCATGTACATATCAATCAAAAAGAAATGCTAGCTGTACAGAATGCTCTGACATCCTTCAAGGACTAATGGTAAAGACAAACAACACCATGGTTATGTGGTACATAAGCAGGGGGGTACACATTCCTACCCCCTCTGCAGACTAGCCATGGCATTGTGGAACACTTCCTTGTGCTACCAAATACAACTACAAGCTCAATTCCTGCCAGGAAAGCTGAATATTCTGGCAGATTAACTAAGCAGAAATCTCATGGACCTACACGAATGGAAACTGGAACCACATATTTTCAATATGTTGACAAGCAAATGGGGGAGCCAAGACATAGATCTTTTTGCCTCACCCCAGAACTACCAGTTGAACAAATTTTGCACAAGAACTCCTCACAAAAAAGCCTGGAAAGTGGATGCGCTGTCCTTCAGCTGGAAAAACTTATCAGTCTATGCCTTTCCCCCTCTGCCTCTGCTCTCCAAAGTTCTGCTAGAAGTCGAACAGGACAAACCAAAAATGATTTTGATTGCTCCAGACTGCCCATGCCAACACTGGTACCCACTCCTGCGCAGTGTCTCACAAATTTCTCCATGGCACCTGCCTCAGACACCTACCTTACTGTCTCAGCAGGAGATCCAAATCCTGCACCCTCAGCTCCCAACATTGAATCTTGCAGCTTGGCTAATCATTTAAATTTCCCCTTCGCATCCCTCAGCAAACCTGTGATGGATGTCATTTTGGTGGTGAGAATACCTAGCACTAGAAAATCTTATGCTGACAAATGGAAAAGATTCTGTGCCTGGAATCAATCTCAGGGGATGAGCACAGCAGCACCCAGTTTACCTCAGATTTTGCAATACTTAACTGAGATGCTTCAAAAGGGCCCGTCTTTTTCCTCCATTAAAATCCATGCCTCAGCCATTTCAGCTCATTACAACACAGAACCTCCCCTCTTCTCTCATTCTCTGCTCAAGCAGTACCTCAGAGGGGCCATAAACTTGAGACCACCCAGGAGAGCACCATCCCCTGCATGGGACCTTAACTTTGTATTGGAAAAACTCACTCTGCCTCCTTTCGAGCCAGCTGCTACTGCAGACTTAAAATTTATTTATTGGAAAACAGCCGTCCTTTTAGCAATCACTTCAACTAGAAGGATATCTGCATTACAGGCCCTTATGGCAGTGGAGCCTTTCATCATCTTTCATGCGGACAGGGTGTCACTCAGGACCAATCCATCCTTCATGCCCAAGGTGGTATCCAGTGTGGCTCTTAATCAGTCCATTCATTTGCCAACTTTCTTTCCCAATCCACAGAGCAAGGGGGAGCGGATTCTGCATTCATTGGAAGTACACAGATAACTTAGATTCTGCTTGGACAGGACTAAATCTCGAAGAAAATCTGAATAACTGCTGGTAGCATTTGCTGCAGGGGCAGAGGGAAAGGCTATTTCAAAACAAACCATTTCTAAATGGATAAGACATTGCATTCATTTCTGCTATAAGCACCATGGAAAACCTATCCCCCAGGGGATCAGATCTCATTCCACCAGGGCTGCATCTACTTCTACAGCCTTTCTCAGAGGTGTTCCTACCAGGGGTATTCTAGAAGCTTCTACCTGGAGTTCAGTTCATACTTTCACCAAACAGTATCACTTACCAGTTTTCTCTAAATCTAGAGCTGGCTTTGCCACTGCTGTTTTGCAGGGCCTTATAGCTGGTCCTAATGCTGTGTAAATCCATCCTTCCAACCATAGCTTTGGGAATCTACCCAAATGTACTGACTGCAACAGTGAAACACAAAGAACATAGTACAGTTGTGTACAATTAACATAAATGTAGATGTTCGAGTGTATTCACTGTTGCAGTCCTGGTTATCCTCCCTCCAGCTCCCTGTTTTTCTCTTACTATACCTGTACTTTCTTTTACTATGCTTAAAAGCCTTTTTGGTGTATTTGCTTTTGTTTGGAGGTATATTTTTGTGTTTTTAATTACATATATATTTTGCTCCCCATTTGGGGGGCACCTGACATCTGGGGCAAGAAAAACTGATGTAATGGCGTCAGCTGCATGTTTTATACCCCTGATGACCTGATGCCATGGAAGAAGGGACAGCAACCAAAGCAGGACCCAAAATTTTGTTAATCAGGCCGACTGAGGGTAACCTGTCAGCAGATTATCCAAATGTACAATATATGAATAATACCGGATAGTCCCAATAGAATCCTCAGTCAAGCAAATAGGCAATATAATATAGCAACACTGTAGGATTCAGCATCCAGGAAGGACGAAGCAGACTTCAAAATTCCATAAGCGCTTTCACGCACCAAAGTGCGCTTCTTCAGATCTTCACATTCAATTACATTTGTTAGGAATATATATACCCAGTCAAATTAGACTAATTATTCAATTAACATAATTAATTAGATAAAAAACCAAATCAAATCAATCAGAGCACGTTCTAAAGCCCATTTTAAAAACTTAAGATTTCTTTATAAGACACTCTGAAACACATTTCGGAACCATTAAATTGCGTTTGTTTCATGCATACAAGACTATAAATGCATCCAAACTATATCATAAGATGTATGTACATAATATAATATATAGGTTATATTCAATTGATTGTTCATGAAACCATTTTAAACATATATAAGAATGTGTATAAATATAAAGTTACATATAATTGTATATGAGAGTGTATGGAACATATAAAATATGACGATTGTTATATATGTATATATTTATAAATATTCTTGGAAGTCTTAAAAATCTTAAAGATATCTTAAAAATATATATTTTCTAAAAGCTTTAAGAATCTTAAAATTGTGTAATATGTATTTTATTTGATACTATTCATAAGGATATCATAAATTGTTTTAAATTATTGTAAAACGCTATAAATACTATAAAATACTTATGTATATGTAATATTATATTACAATAAAAGTACATAAATGTACATATACAAAAGATAAAATCCAAAGATGTAAATATATGGATATTCAAATATGCAAAAGTAAAAAAAATGTATTATGTAAAACTGCATTGTATATAAATGTATATCTCAACAATTACGATATTATATCAATAATTAACAATTGAATGGGTAAATGAATAAATATATTGAATAAATAAGCAATCAAGTCTGTAATAAATAAACATATATATGCTTAATAGATGCATACAATATATAAATGTTTAAATGCAAAATGGGTAACAATGACATCATTAAAATAAGAATAAAAATAGAAATAAAAATAAGAATCAGAATATTATTGCAACACTACTTGTACATCCTGCCATCTAATACTGGTTTAATACAAATACTCTGATTTAAACCTGGGTGTAGGTGAGCTCCTAGTCTTAAAATCCATGTTAGTTCAATATTGGCTAGGGTGTTCACATTGTTACCCCATCTTTTATTTAAACCTACCAACTGTAATACTTTGAATTTAAAACTGTGTTCTCTAAACTCATGTATATGTTTGGCCAGGGCATTTTGATCATTATTCTTTTTTATATCGTAGATGTGGTTGTAGATCCTCTGTTTAAATTTCCTTTTTGTCAGTCCAACATAGAAGGCATCACATTTTGTACACGTTGCTAGGTATATTAGATTCATAGAATCACAGTTTGCATAAAATTTTGGTTTAAACATAATGCTCATCTTAGGGTGTTTATATACCTGTGTATCACTGATGTGTTGGCACATTCTACATTTCTTACAAGGAAAGGTACCTACACTCTTAGGTTGCTTTTGTTTAAAGGATACATTCTTACTTTCTTTAAAGCATAATAGTTGTTTAAGATTAGGCGAATTTTTATAAATAAATCTAGGTCTCTCACCCACAATATTTCTGATGGCTTCATCTGTAATTAAAATCTTCCAATTCTGCATGATTATATTCTTTAAATCAAAACTATCATTTGTGAATTGCATAGTATAAGAAATTCTATTATCTTCATGAATTAATCTAGAGTTTTTTGTTTTCCAATTTTTGGATGGTGTCTTATGATATTCTACTACCTCTCTTGTATATTCATGTGTTGAAAGGATATCATTCCTTATATCATGCACTAGTTTTTCATTGTACCCTCTTTTTAAAAATAAACTCTCCATATTGTCTGCTTCTTTGCTTAGTGTTTCTTCATTGTCACATAGTCTCTTTATCCTAATGTACTGACTCTTGACAATGCCCGGGAAGACATGTCTGGGATGCATGCTGTTGTAATGTAGAAGCGTATTCTTCCAGCATGGCTTTCTGTATAAAGTGGTTCCTATATGATTTCCATTAATAATAATATTAATGTCTAAAAAACTGATCTGGGTATTTGACCATTCCATAGTAAATTTTAAAAATTTTGTGGTGGACTCTAAATATATTAAAAAATCATTAAACTCATTATGAGTTCCTTCCCAGAGGATCAGAACGTCATCTACAAATCTTCTATACATTCTGACCTTCCTCTGGTAAATATTATTGTTAAACAAATTATTCTTCTCCCAATTAAAAACTACTAGATTAGCATAAGTGTTTGCAACGGGGGTGCCCATGGCAACACCCCATTGCTGTAAGTAATACTTGTCTGCAAACATAAATACATTATTTTCAAGAACCATCTCTAAGAGATGGGATAATAAAATCTGTTCATCCGTATCAAAGTCAGTATCCAAGTTCAATACTTCCCTTATGGCTTGCAAGCCATATTCATAAGGTATGCTGGTAAAAAGATTTTTAACGTCAAGAGTTACCAGAATACATTGATTCATTACAGCTGTATGTTCTAAATTAAAGCTTTTGATGTCATTCAACAAATGATAGGTGTCTTTAAGAATGGTAGGAATAGAATCAACTATAGGTCTTAGTACAGTTTCTAAGTATATAGATATATTTGAGGTAACCCAACCCCTGCCTGAAACTATTGGGTGCATTGGGAGTGGGAATACTCCTTTGTGTACCTTAGGTAGCCCTTTCATGCAAGGAATCAGTGGTAGATCAATAATCAAAAAATTGTACGTTTCTTTATCAATTTGTCTACACATCAAAAGATCATAAATATTATCATGTACATTCTGTATAATTTTAGATACATCAATATCAAGTATAATAGTATATGTTCTGGTATCATTCAGGAGTATATGCATGCTTTCCATATAATTAGGCGTATCCATAAGTACTATGCCCCCCCCCTTTATCAGCTGGTTTTATAGTTAACATGGCATCACTTTTTAACTTCATTAGAGAGGTAACTTCTAAATTGGTCATGTTGTAAAATCTATTTTTCTTTTTGTTACCTTCTAAATAGTATTTATAAAAATCATTTTCACATATTTTAATGAAACAATCAACACTGTTAGGTGTAGGTGGAATAAAGCTACTTTTCTTTTTCAACTTAGACATACTCCCAGTTCCAAGCATTGCCAGATTATTGTGAAAATAAGCTTTCAATGCTACTAACCTGCCAAACAAACGCAGGTCAGTTAATGTGTCGTTTAACCTGCTAGGTTGTGAGGGTATGAAACCCAGTCCTTTGTTTAGTACAGCTAAATCAGTTTCATCAATTTTACTATTAGAAAAGTCAAACACCAAACAATTCAATTCTTTACGTTTTTTCTCTGTCCATACCTCTCTTCCGAGAATTTTCTCTTCCTCGGACCTTTGCTCAACGAACGACCTCTCACATAATTGGTTTGCTTTATGGGGTATGGTAAAAAAACGTGTATCATCCACATTAACAGTTTTCGGACGAACGACCTGTTCAACATCTCTAAAAGCCCCTCCGGGAGCCTGTTGGTTTGGAGGTGGTGTGCATGTATCAGTATCAGCATGCGTTACATTCCAAGCATTTGGACGAGGTTTTTCATTTGGTACAACGCCAGGGACAGCTTCTGCTTCATTCCGCTCCTTGTTCCGACCATTTTGGTCCGGCGCATGAGTTGTTGGCGTCATGACAATATTCAATAACAATATTCCCTTCCCACTTGAAATAATACACCCTTTGGCACTCCCATTTTAAACACAACTTTCCCCCTTTTTCTTTCCGAAGCATCATTTCTCTTTCTTCTCTTTTTCTAAATGTCCCATCCACTGCTCTACTTCCCGAGTGCATTCCCTGTATGCCTTAGGGGTATACCACTTAGTAGCAGGCAGACCAGTCAGAACTTATTCACCCTGTACTGTAATGCACTCTCGCTCTTATGCTATTACCACTATCCTCCTATATAATAATACTATTCACTCTTCTACATCATGTTATAACTTACTTCTTTTTCTCACTACTTCATTGTCTTTATTAATAATCCTTATTATATTTCTTGAACTATTTACACATTTTCCCTACCAAAATGTAAGAATGTTATACATTTCTTTGCAACATCCTCCCTTCTACAATATAAATCCATTTACATCCTGTAAGAATTCAGATCTACCAGAACTGTATAGATCTATACATACTGTTGTAACCAGTTTACTGTATATAACTATCCTGTAACTATGGGTGTATTTATGAGAAATGTAACAAACTAAATTTCATTTATTAGTATAAATTAGTATAAATGTACAGTGATGAAGTTTTCTTCAAGGATCTCTACTGGAGGAGGGGGAAAAAAAAAAGTAAATTACAGCTGATGCAGCCTAGAGTGACTCAAGGGGTTGATTTCACAGATGAAAAGCTGAAATGTGTATATTGCAGTAGTAGCGTAAACTTTCCGAAGTTACGCTAGCAAGGTGTCAACGGATCTTTATAGATAGGTGCCCTATACTGCATGACAAGCCTCTAATTGTATACACCTTTTACAACAATATGTCGATTTTACTAAAGGTGTCACACAAAAGCAGAAAGTCAAAGTTTTTGATGACAGCTGAAATGCGTTTGCTTGAAAGGCGCAAATGTTGTCTTAGGGTGAAAACACTTGTTCTATCAAGATACTGGCAAGGCAACAGATAACCTGTTTACGATGCCCGGATCATTGCAGTCGTGTGGCACTTGATTACCTTGACTGACTACTGCTCTTAACACATAATTCTTAAAAGAAAGAATATTTTGTGTAAACTTTGGGCTCATACAGTTTAATTGATACATTGATTGTTCTGTTGGAAATAGGATGTGTCTAGTTAGCACTATACCTAAATGATACAGAAGGAGAGCAATTTTACAATATCATAGTTCAGGATCCATTGCAGCAGGGAAAGGATGCAGTGTGATACTTACAATATACGATTACGAACATGACAGAATAATTTAGTATTTTTCCTCTCATTTACTAATTTTCCGTTACTGTATGACTGTAATCAACTGAATAGGGTCATTCCTTGGAAGCTCTAGGATACAGACTATCTATGATATTTATATGGTGTAACCCTGGTACAGTTTTTATTGGTTAATATGTGAGTTTTTTATGTAAAATAGTAAATCTGAACATAACTTAGTAGGACTAACCCATTACATGGTATAGGGAAAAGTCAATGAAGATAGCTATGAGTGTTTTCTTAAAGTTCACTATGCTTCTGGGGTCTGGAAAGCGTGTGTCCCTTTAATAACAGATTGACACAGAATGTAACACCAGTTAGCTTCAAGATTTCCATTACATATATCTTTTCTGGTATGGAAGGGAGTTATATGATTATTATATGTCTAATGCACACTAAAAGGAATGAAGATTTAATTTAGAATAGAGGTCTACTGTGATATATACCTTACATAGACCTATGTTGACAAGATTGGTATGTCCAAAAACGCCTTCCCCTGGGGGGAATGGAACTTAAATGATTACTAATAGAATTCGGGTCATGCTAATTATAACTATGAAGTCTTACTAACCATTTTAAATATGTTTCTATATTGAGTTTTTTACTCTTAGGCTTTGCTCTGAATGAGTTAGGCAGTGTTGTAATTTGAGTCAGCGTAGCTTTCTAGCTGTTTTATAATTGAGGTCTGTAATCTGGGATACATTTTTCCTTATTCTGTACTTGTGCTGTACTTGTGTTTTAGCTTAATAGATAGAAAAGACTGTGTTTCATTTGTTTGCAACGTGTTCAATTAATGTATGTATTCCAGCCTCTTCCAGGCTAAAGGAGTAAGTGGTTATGCACTGGAGATATGCTGGAGGAGTCACCCATCTATGGCTTTATGATGTATTGTCCTTTTTTAGGCCTTCTGTGTTCAACTTTTTTACCCTAGTAAAGCCTAACCTCTTTTGTTACCCACAAATGTTAAGATTGGTATGTGGAAGATAGTCTCATGGAATGTCAAAGGTTTACAATCTGAAAGCAAAAGAAAACTTATCCTTCATCTGTTGTTCAAAACCAATCTAGATTGCATCTTGTTACAAGAAACACACTTATTAAAAGAACAATGGAGCTCCATAAATAATAAAAGATGGATTAAGGAAATTATAGCAACGGGGAATAGAACTAATAAAGTGGGGGTGGCTATCA
This sequence comes from Protopterus annectens, assembly GCF_019279795.1. NCBI lineage: Eukaryota > Metazoa > Chordata > Ceratodontiformes > Protopteridae > Protopterus > Protopterus annectens. The sequence goes on along the minus strand of NC_056738.1, from coordinate 548,107,580 downwards.
TTATTAAAAACTCCTTTAATCACACTATTGTAAAACAAGACTTTGACTCTGAGGGTAGATGGTGTTACTTTGTAACTAAAATAGATAACTTGGATAAACCTATTCTGATTTTAAACATATATGCCCCGTGTACGCTCCAACACAATTTCATTATGAACTTGTATAACATCCTTCATAAATTCCCAGGCCACTACTATATAGTAGGGGGAGATTGGAATTCTATCCAGGATCCAATTCTAGACAGATCTAATAGGATGTCCGCAATTAATTCTCAGGCCTCCTCCGCTATTTCAGATCTTAAAAGTGACTTTAATCTATTTGACCCATATTGTAATAATTCCGATAACCTGAAGAACAGAGGGTATACCTTTTTCTCTCAGTGTCATAAGTCCTGGTCCAGGCTGGACTTTTTTTTAATTTCAGACGTACTTCGAAAATTTATAACTTCTGTTTGCACCGAACCGAGATCAATTTCTGATCACTCGAAGATTACATTAAATATAGAACGGCCCCGAGCCACCCCTTCAAATAATCTGTTGAGAGCATGGAAACTTAACCCTAATTTACTAGAAAAGTCCGATATTAAGAAAGAAATTAATACCTTATTAGACCAATGTATACTTGCCATTAAAGATTCCAACACCCCGTTTGATATATCATGGGCTTACCACTAAGGTTTTGATTAGAGGGTTATTAATCAATAAAGCCGCCTACTATAGGAATGAATATATCTCTAAAGAGAGGAGTATACAGGAAGAATTAAAATCCCTGGAAACACGTATTCAACAAAACTACTCATCGGATTTAGAAAAAGAGATTAACCAACTACAATTAAAATTAATTTCACTACAGGCTGATAACCTGTCGTTCTATGAGATAAAATCTCTGGCTAATTATTCACACTGGGCACAACTCCCCTCTAGGTTTCTGGCGAGATTAATTAATCAACATAGTAATACTCCCCCTATTTCAAGAATTAAGGTCCATCAAAAGTATATATGTTACACACAAGACATAAAGATATTTGAAGAAATATATGAAGAAGTTTACAATTCTACCCCTTGTACTATAGACAAGCAGGAACTAAACATATTCCTTGACAAACTAACAACACCAAAGATAGACTAACATCATCAATCCTTATTAGCGGCCGATATCACTCAGAGATACTTTGTCTGCGATCAATAACCTTAAAAATAATAAAGCAGCAGGACCAGATGGGTTCACAGTGGAATTTTATAAAGCCTTTAGCCATAAACTAACAACCATCCTATGTCACCTATTTAACTTCATTATTCAGAAGGATGTCTGCGACCTTCACCTAAATGCATCCCGAACTATTCTAATCCCCAAACCTAATAAGGACAGTACCAATCCTAATAATTATAGACCCATCTCTATCATTAATATAGACATTAAAATTTTAGCAGCAATCTTAGCATGTAGATTGAAATCTGTTATTAATAAAATCATCTCTCCTGAACAATCAGGGTTTATAAACCAGAGACAAACCTTTGACCAGACTCTCACCCTAAATGCTATGACCTCTTTATCATTGATTAAGCATACCCCTATCTACACCCTTGCAATTGACGCATCCAAAGCATTTGACAGAATAAACAAAGAGTTCTTGATCTCGGTTCTACAAAAATTTAATTTCCCTACACAGTTCATACGCATTCTTAATACCCTTTATAAAAATGCTTATACTACTTTACAAATAAACAAGCATAGCTCCAACAGGATAATGATTAATAATGGTATTAGGCAGAGATGCCCTTTATCACCACTTTTATTTAACCTTTATATTGAACCTTTACTTTTACTAATTAAACAGAGAACATTCCATCATATTCCGAGATTATTTAATACCGAAATACCCCTATCAGCTTATGCAGATGATTTGAATATTTACTACTCCCTTCCCAACTCTGATATTAACAAAATTAATAATGCTTTGCAAATTTTCTCCAAATTCTCGAATTATAAGGTGAATATAGATAAGACAACGATCTTCCCAATTAACATGTACTCGCAATTACCTAGAGAAAGATCCTTACCTAGCATAAAAGTTAATGACCATCTCCAATACCTAGGAGTATCCTTCCAAACAGATAGAAATTTACAACACCAAGGGGACCTATCTAGATGTTGGGGCTTGATACAAAAGGATATGGAAAGATGGACTCAACTAAAACTCCCGGTCCTCTCGAGAGTATCCATTGTCAAAATGAATATTCTACCAAGACTACTATATGTTCTAAATGCTACTAACACCCTGATTCATAACAAGGTCTTTAATAATATTCACTCATCTCTTTCGAAGTTTATATGGTACCCAAGACCGATCAGGATAAGCTATAAAAAACTTGTTTACCCTAAAGATAAGGGTGGTCTAGGCCTTCCAGATTTTAGACTAATGAATGAAATAAATAGAAGCAGTAGAATAATTAATGTTGCAACTTTCAGAGAGGAACCAAATGCCTGGTGCCCATCTTGGGTCAAACTCTATCACAATTATATTAAAACTGTTTCCATTAATCCCATGGCCCTACCATTCTTAGACATCTCTGCCAAAAGAAAGTACAAAATTCAAAATGATCTATGGTCCCAAATCAAATGTACACAAAACTTGTTTAAATCTCTAGATCTACATTTTGCGTTTCACCTTCTCCAACCTTTACACCTTAACCCTAACATTAAACTAAACGAGAATTTGATTAATTTGAATACATTTCCACTGATCAAAAGTAAAACGGTTCTGGATTTCTTCTCATGCAGGATGGAGCACATTTCTTCCATCAGAAACAAGTTTAAGCTTTCGAACAAGTACACCATCATGATTAGACAACTAATGGACATTTGCAGCAAATTCTGGAGGGATACTGATATTCCTGAACCCCAAATAGAAAGGTGTAACGTATTATGGAATCTACTAACTTGTAAAAAGAAAATGGTCTCTCACTCTTATAAATTAATCTCAGCAATTAGATGCTCGAAAGAATCTATCCATTCTGATTTTTGGATAAAACAAGACCCCTCGATCTCCTCTTAAGTCCATTGCCCAAGCCACTCAAATATTTTCTAAAGCTATTCCTTTGTTAAAGTTCAAGTATACCCAACTTATGATAGTAAATAACGCATACTACACCCCTGCTTTACTAAACAAGATGTACAATGAAGTCCCACCCTTTTGCCAATTCTGCCCTTTAATGGAAGCAGATATCATTCACATCTTTTGGAGTTGCAAATGCTCATATAGACTTTGGTGTGCCCTCAGAGTCAAATTAGAAAAAATGGGTTATGAAAAATCTACGCTTTCATGGCAATTCACCCTCCTTCATATACCCCCGGTAGGCATAGACATTAAGAATATTCATTTTCTAATAACATCTTTTATGCTGATAAAATACTATATCACCCTAAATTGGAAAGATAGATTGGCTCTTTCATGGGAAGGACTCAAACGGATAGCTGGGAAGCATTTTTCTGCTCACAAATATTTGTGGTATTCCATGAGGCTAAATCCGTCACAGAGGGATGCATGGAAAATGGTGTATGAATTTATACTAACATAATCACGCAGCAGTCAAACCTCCTACTTGGGGGCTCTGCCTAGATGGGCTTTGTATATAGTTACTGTATGTAGAGGAATTTCTGTTTGTACATTTCTTGTCATGCTGTTTGATATGATTTGTTATGATATGATTAAAAATCAATAAAAAGAATTAAAAAAAAAAATAAAACAATTTATGATATCCTTATGAATAGTATCAAATACAATACATATTACACAATTTTAAGATTCTTAAAGCTTTTAGAAAATATATATTTTTAAGATATCTTTAAGATTTTTAAGGCTTCAAGAATATTTATAAATATATACATATATAACAAACGTCATATTTTATATGTTCCATACACTCTCATATACAATTATATGTAACTTTATATTTATACACATTCTTATATATGTTTAAAATGGTTTCATGAACAATCAATTGAATATAACCTATATATTATATATATTATGTACATACATCTTATGATATAGTTTGGATGCATTTATAGTCTTGTATGCGTGAAACAAACGCAATTTAATGGTTCCGAAATGTTCTTCAGAGTGTCTTATAAAGAAATCTTAAGTTTTTAAAATGGGCTTTAGAATGTGCTCTGATTGATTTGATTTGGTTTTTTATCTAATTAATTATGTTAATTGAATAATTAGTCTAATTTGACTGGGTATATATATTCCTAACAAATGTAATTGAATGTGAAGATCTGAAGAAGCGCACTTTGGTGCGTGAAAGCGCTTATGGAATTTTGAAGTCTGCTTCGTCCTTCCTGGATGCTGAATCCTACAGTGTTACTATATTATATTATCCAAATGTAATGACTGCAACAGTGAATACACTCTTAACATCTACATTTATGGTAAGTGTACACAACTGTACTTTACAAGGGACCTCTTCAGAAGGGTATTCTGGAGAGGTTTTGGAAGAGAGGGGTTCACCCAGTGGGGTACCCTGAGGCCTAGAGTCTCCACTAGTCTGTGGATGCTGTGGTGCAGTGATGGACATGGGTGCCTTAGGGGGAGGAATGCTGGAACCCTTGAGTGGAGCTGTCTGAGGAGTCAGCACACTCCTCATCAGCTCGAAAGCCTCCCTCCCTTTATCCAAAGATACCTCTGGCACGGAAGAGTCAGAAGAGATCCCCGGAACCAAGGGGGTTGGCTCCTAAGCTGATGTAGGAGCCGAGCTCATTTGCACCAAAGCCCAGAGACAAATGTCCAATCCGCCTCCCCTCTCCAGACCCCACCACAGAGCATCCATTCCTAGACTTCTCAGATGGAACTGAGGATGTCGGAGCAGATGTCCGGTCTGAAGATGCCAGGATGGTTCTTGGCACTGATGGTTTCACAACAACTGGTTCCAGCCATTACGGCTCCAAGGAGGAATTGATGTCAATGAGAAAGTCTTGTCTGGCTCCAAATCACTCTGGGTTGGAGCCGAGAGGAGTTTGGCCAGTGCCAATGTCTTTAAAAGTCTATGCACCACCCTATCTACATTGTCGTGTGAAAGACTCCTGGAGGACTTGGAGGAAAGAGTAGGGGATCTGATAGTTTGCAAAATAGGGGACCTTAGAACAGGAGTAACTGGCTCCAATTCTGGGGACCGGCTCCTTAGTTCGAACTCTGCTGGCACCAAAACAGTTGGCGCAGATGAAATAGATTTTGTCAGTTCAGTAGTCGTCGGAGCCAGAGATAGAACTTTGGTAAATTTTTTTTACAGTCTCCGATTGCCCTAAAGAGAGAGACCATCTCTTGGTGGATTTGTCCGATTTTGCTGAAGGTGATTTCACTGATCTTGAAGTGCCTGGACTTTCTTCTAGAGCTTCTTGGAAGGGGGACTTCAGTAAGCCTCTCACAATTTGTTTCTTCTTTCTAGTAGTACTCTGGAGCTGACTGAATGACATATTGAACAGGACTCTTGAAGATGTACTGCTTCCAGGCAGTAGACACAAACAATATGGGAATCAGTTAATGACATCTTTTGGCTGCATTTATCACATTTTTTGAAGCCCAAAGGATTAGTTTCCTTATGCTCCTTGGACATGTTCAAAGTCACAATCTGCACACGAGCAAATAAACAACAACAACTACTACTTAACACACTAAACACCTACGATATAATATATAAAATATCAAACTTTTTTTTGGGGAAAAACTTCAACAAATGAGAGGAAGGAAAGAAGTTGGGTAGCTCTTTAAAACGGGCAGTGGCAGCCCTTTAACCTAAATGGGCTGACACTCCTTTTGTTTTAACAATAAGATTATCTATTTAAAGATTTCAAGGATATCAACAATAAACAATAGCAAAATGGCCTCTAACTAAAAACAGGCAGTGGTAGCCCTCAAACGGGCTGACGCCCTTTCTTTTTTAAATCAGAGTAAACTAGATATAAACCTCAAAAATGTTAACAACCGTAGCAGTAGAAAAACCCTTTAACTAAAATGGACTTGTGATAGAAATTTAACTGGGACGGGGAGGAAACAAAGGCCTAACAAAAAAAAAAAAAGATGACAGCCTGAAGCAACTGCACAGCAACGAACTTTGTCTAACTACAACAAAATAGTAAACGTTAAATTTACTTTAAAGTAGAAGAACTTTTCGAATAAAGAATAAAGATTTGTTCACTTAGCCAGTGCCAAAATGGAAGCACCCAATCTGTTTAGCGGCAAACGAGATCTGGGGAGCTTCACTAGAGCATGATGGGATAGGGATACAGACACGAGCCAGTGGAAGACCTCGAGCTTTACTATACGGCCGAGTTGAAACAGAGGATCAGTTCCAAACCCATCCAGTAAGAATGAAGGCAAGATAGGACAGCATAACACCAAAGAACTCCAGTCCTTCAAGCTCTTTTCACAATGCTAATATCTGTGTGGTCACTGAGACAATGGTTTAAGCTCACAGACAAGACATTGGCAGTACACGGCTATAATGCCTTCCACACATTTAGACCAGCTACTACACAGACTGGGACTAAAGAGGGAGGTATTTAGATTTACATCTAAAATACATCCAAAATAAATATACCTTAAGGCTGGTCCAACAGGACAATGCACTTGAACCTCTCCATGTTCAAATCACCAGAGGCAAAATCCCATCTCTCTTCTTTGCAAGCTATAGGTTTCTCTTTATGGCCCAGGAAACCCATAGCATGTGTTTAAACTTAATGGAAACACACACCATCCAACCCAATACCATATTCATGGGTTACTTTAATTACCCCACTATTAAGTGGGAATTATGTATGACAGTAAATGTACAGGCAAAGAAATTCCTGGACAAGACTGTCAATACATCAAACAGACATGCAGATATACTGAGTGTGGTCCTCATTAATATTGAGAGTGTTGCACACCCCTTAGTGTAATGTCTTCGCTGATAAGGTCACAACACAAAATGGTCTTCTTTGAAGTAAAAATAAACCCTGGAGTTGCAACTAACTCTAGAATGTTCAAGAACTATTCAAAAGGCTTTCTACTATTAAGTCATAATATGGCAACATTCCAAGTCCCCCAGAAACCTGAAACAGCTGCTACCTGTGAAGAACTGTTCACTGAAACTCTATACAAGCATGTTAATAGCTGTGTAGAGGCAGCTGTACATATCAGGAAGAACAGAACTAACTAAAAAAAAAATCCATGGTGGAATCATAACATCAACAGGCTATATATATAAAAAAAAACATAACAAAAATTAGGCGGTATAGCACCTAGCAGGATAAAAGAACTTTTTCACTATACAAGCAGCTCAGAGGACAAATAAAGTCTAACAAAGACAAATCTGCAGTAAATTTAGCCTTCCAGGCCAGGGACAACCACAAAGCATTCTTTAGCTATGCCTGCAACCTCAAAGGCGAAACACAACCGTGAGTGCAGAGCTCATTGTCAATGGAGCCACCTAGGGTCCAAATGACGAAATGATGTGTCCGCAAGCGAAACTGAATTCATCCTCAAGACTTGCTGAGTACCTTCCCAAGGTGGACCCTGTTTTTCACAAAATCTCACCAAGACAGCACTGATATATACACTGTATTTTATATATCCTGAACAGAAGTAGGTTAAAAATTAAAATAAAAGATAGCTGAGTACACAAGACCCAAGATAAAAAAAAGTGTCCAATCCTGGTAGGTGCAATGGTGCCAGGACCAGAAAAAATTAGTGTAGAATCCTCAAGACACTGACACATTCCTATGATGGGGCTGGGCTAGGCCAGGCCCGGGGGGGGGGGGTGTCCCCCCTGATGTAGAAGGAAGTAGTAGTCCACACAAAATCACAACAACTGATAGGCCAAAAAGAGCCATAAAGACAATAGAGTGACCTACTTGAGGATAAGAAATAAATTGTTTTGTTACTATTGTGCAAGAAGCCCAGAATTTCCACACACAAGACATACAAAAAGATTGAGAGAAATTAGAGGAAAGAAAAATACTTCCACAAGAAAAAATTTCAAAAGCTTCAAATAAAAAAATGTTCATTAATACAAAAGAGTTATGAAAAACATTATATAGAGCAAGAAACGTTGATCTCTTTGGGGAAAAAAAGCATCTGAGGAGGTACAAAAATATAAAGAACAAAACCTAGATATTTTTGAAAGGTATAAAAAAGAAATATGGATATGGAAAAGAGAGATCTGATATGGTACAATATTTATGGAAAGGAGATAGCCAAATTAATCAATACAAAAAAGGCAGCCCCAAAGATATTCGTTGAGAAATACAGGCAAAGACATCCAGATATGGCAAATTTCATAATAAAAATAAGATCACAAAGAGGGAATGTAGAACAGAAGATTAGTAAAGTAGAAGTTAAAAAAATATATAAGTTGAAGTTATGGAATAATTGTGAATTGAAGGATCTGGTGTATAAAGTATAACACTGGATACATCACAGCAATATGGAGCGAGTCCCCAAAGTAAGGAGAGTAAGGAAGATCAGGAGACATCTGAAGAAGAAATATGGACACGAGAAAGAAAGAGTTTAATATGGTGTAATATTTATCCAAAGGAGAAAGCATAACTGATCAATACAAAAAGAGCGGCACTAAAGATATTTGAAGAGAAATATAGACAAAGGCATCGGGATATCGAAAATGTTCCAATACAAAAAATAAGAGAAAAAAAAAGAAAAGTAGATGAGAATAAGTAATGGAGAAGTTAAAGAGAGAGAAAATGATGTTATGGCATACCTGTGAAGCGAAGGATTTAATGTAGAAAATCTAAGAAAACACCACAGCAGGATAGAGAAATGGATCCCCAAATTAAGGAGAAACCAGCAGAATGAGAAACATCTGATCATTTGCCATGTGAAGTGTTCAGTTGGGGTTGCACAGCAAGGGCAGGAAGAGGAAACTGTGGCAACTCAGATGCAGTCAGTATTGTGGAGTGAAGGCCAGAGAGTTCCCATATGACAAAGCAATGGATGACACAGGATGAAACTGAAGAGAATGTGGCACAGGAAGATGATCTGAATCTTCCTATAGAATGCCCACAGGAAATGGAGAGCAAAGAACGTGCTCTCAATTTAGAAGAAAATGATCTAAGAGAAGAGTTGCTTGATTTAAGAGGTGGACATATATATTTAAGATTAATGAAAGAAATAGACTGCAGAAAATCAATAAAACCATAAAAGTTACAATTTTGATAAAACAAAGGAGCACAGTAATTAGGACTGTACATAGAGATTCTTGGCAGTATAACAGATGTAAATGAGATATATTACTGTGCAGCTAAATTAATGGCAGTCTTACCACAAAAACACAGGTTAGTAAGGGAAAGGAAGAAATTGAATGCCACCATGCAAGTATCGAATAGTGAAAACTATACAGTAATTAAGACAAGAAGTACCACTGTTGAAAGAGTATAGAAGGACCAGATGAGCAAAAATAGAAAGACAGATGTGATGAAACTAATGTGCAGTATCAGAACAGTTCAGGATCCATCATGCACTATCACAAATAAATTAACAATATCAGCACAGGCAGAAAAACGTAGAAGATATGCAGATAAATATAAAGAAAAAGTACAAAGTAAGCAATTTATTGATGACCCACAAAAGTTTTATAGAGAATTGTGAAACTAGGTAAAAGGAACTGAAACATCTCCAAAAAAAGAAGAAATAGATACGTTTTGGAGAAATGTCTATGAAGACCTTGTGGAACATAACAAAGATGCTAAATGGATAGAAGAAGTAAAAGAAAGAATAAAGAAGTTCAAATGTATAGGATACGAAATGGGATGAAGAAACCACCAGAGAGATTGAAACAACTTAAGAAAATCTCCTAACTGGAAAACCCCAGGCCCAGATGCAATACCTAACTTCTGGCTAAAAGTACTAACATCTTTGCATGAAGATTTAGCCATGAGTGAAAACTATTTATATGCGCACCAAGAACAGACACCAACCTGGTTAACAAGAGGAAAAACAGTACTCATACTTAAGAGCAAACCTGAAAGCTATCCTAAAACCTATAAACCAATAACTTGCCTTCCAATAATGTATAAACTTTACACTGTAATTAATAGTCATTCGGAGGAAAGCGCAAATCAAGGCAATAGAGCAAAAAGGTAAAAAAAAGAATGTCGTATGGAACAAAGGACCATTTGCTATTAAATACATTCATGATGGAAAACTAAAAAGGGGAAGAATCTAAGTATGGCATGGAGACTACAAAAAAGCATTTGACAGTATCCCACATTTGTGGATAAGAGTGCTTAAAAATCTATAAGATACACCCTACACTGACTGATTAAACTACAGCGACCATATAACAGAGGCAAACCACTTTGTCCTTTATCATGCCTTAACTGCAAATTACTATGCCAGGGATAAAAATTCAAAGAGGGATATTCCAGGGTCACTGTCACCACTGCTATACTGTCTTGCTCTTAATCCATTAAGTTGTCTGCTTAACAGATTAGGTCATGGCTATAACTTGGCTCCAAGAAAACAAAGTATAAAAACTTCTCTTCTTTTTGTACAAGATTTAAAACTGTATAGGTCATCAGCTGAGGAACTGAGAGCACAACTGCAAGTGGCCAAACATTTTTCAGATGATATAAGAATGTTATTTGATAAATGTGCAAAAGCAACCTTTAAAGCAGGAAAGCTGCAACACCGAGAGAACATCAGTTTGGGACAGGAATGTGATATAAAAGAGCTTGAACAAGAGGGAGTGTATAAATATTTGGGAATTAATGAAGGATCAACAATGAAACATGAGCAAATGAGAACAAAACTCATTAAAGAATATTTTAAAAGACTAACCCCCAGATTCAATAAACTCCGTGCAGGAATAGTGCTATTTCTGCACGGAGTGAACCATGTCCATTTTTGCGTAGCTTTAACAGCAGCGCACCTTGCATATTCATGAAGGCGCACTGCTGCTAAGGGTGAACGGACGCAAGCACTACTGAGTGCAGATGGCGGGTTTAGGTAGTGCATGCACATCTAACATGCCCCCTGCACTCAGTGCCATATGGCAATTTTTAAAAGCATTTCAATGTACACGGACACTGAAATAGAAAGGGGAGCAAGAAAGCAATGCAGGGGGTGTGTGACAGGTTCTGTCACACACCCCCTACATTGTAAAAGTGCTATACAGCCATATCCATCAACTGTACAGTTTCCTCAGAATGGCCAGACGCCTGCCTCGCATACCTGTCAACCTCCCAGAGCAAGAAAGTTATACAAAACCATAAGTAATGGGGAGAACAAAGGCACAAAAACAGGGACACTTCTTAAATATTGCACGTACAAACCCAGAAAGTAAGTAGAAAGAAAGGTTTGCATTTGCACGGACTTTCTGAAGTGTATGAAGACAGAAACCCAAATGTCTGCCATTGTAAAAGCGCCATACAACCATGATAGCCCTCAACTGTTTATGAAAATCTTGTTGTTCTACTAACTGAAATAGGACAATATTTAAAATTATCCCTGATTTTGGTCTTGTCAAGACCTTGGTGGCTGTTAGTCTAGTATAAACCTATCAACCTATTTATGCACAAAATATGGCACAAAAATACAATAAATACATAATTCATACTTATTTCTTCGTACAACATATAGTCCAAATTCAAGAGTTGACATAAATAACTAAAGAGAATATAAATAATCTCTCAAAACATAAAAATGCACATTGACCTCTAGCATCCTTTAGTGGGTTTGTAAGCACGTACCATAGTGTGTTACTGGAGCCATGTTTTTGTGTGATGCAGACGTCATTTCAACTGAGCCAGCGGGAACACCTACACAGTGTCTAAGCATTAAAACATGTCCGTAATCACTACCAAATACTGCAGCAGGAAGTGAAGTCAGAACTTAGGTTTCACAACCCCTCAAGAAAGCTAGTTCCAAACTTATTGCCAGTATCCACAAAAGGAAAACAAAATAAACATTGTATAAAAAAACACCCAGCTAATAAGACACACTAGTTCAGCTGAAAAGAAATGGTAATTGTTGAAGGTTTTAAAGTCCTGCAGAACAAAGCAAAGAGAACATGGTAAACCTCCTGGAAAACCATACTCCCAACCAGTCAGGGAAAAATAGCTAGTTTCCAATGTAAATAATACCCCCACACACACCAAAATAACTGCATACACAGAGGGCAGGAAAACTAGCAAACTGTAAAAATTAAACATATAACACAAAAGCTTTACACCATATAAACCATACAACATGGAAACAAGAAGTAGATCATATATACACACGTTCTACTTAAAATTATCCAGTAAGTAAGTCAGACACAAAGAGATGCCATCAATAATTCACAATTTAAATTAAAATCCCCCACACATAAAAATGTTTACTTACATGTAATGTCCAAGTTTGTAGCATAAACAAGTCCCATTAATTCTTCTGGCAGCCATCTCCTACAAAACTGATTGCTTCTCCGAATGACTTCCACAAAAATCTACATAACAGCATAAACACCAGAATATAGCCATAATCTGTAGAATTTACTCCAAAATTCAAGTCACTTATAGCAATGACATTCATTTATAATTTCACTGTCAGCAACCACAAGTACAATTCTTAAAGTAGTAATTTGTAAAAAAGGCTGCACTATCCTCTAGTCCAACCTTTCATCATGACTGCGAGTTCCACAAGTGAGCTGAATTCAGTAGAAAGTGACACATGCATCATTTCATAACACACAGCATACACACCCTAAACAATTAAGCCAAGTCTTGTCTCTCCACAGGGTGAACCCAGACAATGCCTGAAATTACTATTTTGCAATGAATGCATGAATAGCTTACACTGATTAACATATTCAAGTAAATACATACACTGAAATGAATAAGACATTGTAAACAGCACAGAATTTAATCCTCTTATTCAATGAAATGAGAATCACTACCAAGCCAGAAACCAATGCAGTTAGCACCTCATCAAGTTGAATATGGCCATTTTCACCTGTGCTAGCACCCATTGTTTAAACCAGTATGTCCAAGATCAAAAACACTTAACATACAGCCAAGGATGACTAGTAATTTTAGAATAATTAACACACAATTAACTCAGGCTTCTCTTATCACAAGCTGAGAATTATGTAACTATTTTTTATAGTCAGCGTTTTAGTTTAGTTAATGTAGCAAATTTCAAAAACTGTAAATTTTCAGTGGAGATTGATATCTGCAGAAAATGATAAAGTATACAGTTTTAAGTGCCCTAGTTATGGCCCTGTAACAGACTTGGAAGAACTAAGAAAAAATAATTTCTGGAAAAATCTGGTGACCCACACATCAGTTGCCCAAGAGGAGAGTCATAGAAACAGAGGTTGGCATGATAGGAAACGCATCCATTTTTTATGATGCACTTCCCCTACAAGAACAAAAGCCTCTGAACATATGAGCTGGGTTACATTTACAGAAACAAGCATCTCAAGATGGTCTGAAACACAAAAGCAAAAAGAAAAGTGCATTAAAGTATTTTGATGACTAATATACTTGATATTTTTGTAGTGGCCATGTAAAAATGTTATGGTCTTGCAATGCACTCACCAGTGCACATACTGTCTTTACAAATACCATTTTGTCAAACTGCTCTAGACACACTAAATGATCTCAGCCTTTGGCACTGACAAGGCAGCACATACTCTTCTTTCTCCTCTACTCCCACATATTGGAACTCCATGCAGGTCACACGAGTCATCAGGAAAGCAGGCCTATGCATGTAAGGCCCACTAACTCTGTTTCCGTACAGGGATGTGACTTAGTTATATGTCATAGGTTCATAAGAGTTGCAAGTCAACTGAGATGCTAGGACATTTCAGATTTGCTAGTACCCGTCCTTAAGCCTTTCATCCTTTTTCAAGGAGGGTCAGGCCAGTCATACTGGGTGGATTTATGAATGTTCAACCAGTTATCCACGTTAATGCAGACAGCGTGTCACACTTTTTAACTTGGAGAGTTAGTTTGTTCCAGAGAAGTGGGTAAGCACTGTTATAAATCTAATCAGTCATCATAATTTTATTTATTGGTTGGAGTATATTTAGATCTGTAGCTTTAGTATTAACTGGGCTATTTCATATATGGATTTATAAGAAATTTGGACTACTGGATCCATTATAGCCAGCAAAGCCTCCATGCTCCACTTTAATAATACGTAATAACACTGCCCCTAACTCTAACCTGCGTCTTAAATTTAGAAATGATGCACCCATTACAGTACCACTACATAAGACAGTTGAGACACACACACAATCACAAAATCTATCCCCTCATCTAACCCTAAACACTCACAATCACACATGCACATCTATCCCCTCATCTAACCCTAAACACAATCACACACACACATCTATTCCCCCATCTAACTCTAAACACTCACAATCACACACACATAATGGACTCCATTACCTAACCCTTACGCTGTCCTTAACCCACACACATTAGCAAACACACACAACCACATCCCTCTTACCTGTTTCAATTAGGCATACACCTGACAAAAAGCCTGTTTAATAAACTGGATAGTTGACCTAAAAACACCATACTTCTGCCTGTCGACCAAAGCAATCATCTGCAAATTGGAGCACTTACAAAGCACAAAGTATATGAAGATGCAATAACCTTGGTCCAACTGGCAATGTGGTTATACACAACAGGTAAGAACAGATGGATTCCTATCATCACTACAACCAATCACAAGTGGAGTCCCACAAGATTCTGTTCTGAGACCAGTCATTTTTTGCATCTTTTTCTTGGATGTCAACAGTGTTGGCAACACTGACAAAATATGCAGATGATTGCAAAATTGTGAGCATTGTTCTTAATCTCTAATACTATTTTGAACATCACAAAAAAAAATCTGCACACCCTCACACCAGCTACTGCTGTATTAGTCATGTTCTCAAATGGAATGCAGAGAAATGCATCATCATTCCCTTTAGCATAAACAGTGTCCCTTCACACTATCAAATCAATAACAACACCCATTAAGTGGTAAGGGACCTGGGATCACAGGTTGACTGTGACCTTAACTTTGACCACCACATGTCTGCTGTTGTAAGGAAAGCTTTCCGCATAGCTCACTTGATTAGTAAAGGGATTGTCTCAAGAGCAAAAGGAGTTATAACTCCCCCGATACTTGACACTTATCCGGCCCATAATTGAGTATAACTCCCATTCGGTATGTACCGTACTAAGCACCTACAGCAATTAGAGAGACTTCAGAGGTTTCTAACAAAGATCAAGGGCCTCCAGCATGTGCCTTACATGGACTGACTAAAGTCCCTGTCACTATACTCTGTATCGTATAGACTTCTTAGGGGAGACTTATGCCTGGCCTACAGAGCAACCGAAAACTGAAACCGAATGAACTTATTGCATATCCATAAATCAAAAGGGTCTAGGGATACCCATTCCAGGGACCTAAATATAGCCTGTGACTTAAATAGGGCATGCTGGAGGGACAGATGCATCTTCCAGAAACGGACACATATTTGAAACAGTCTACCAATTTATGTGAAACAGAGCAAAGAGGAATCTGGATGAGTGAATGGGGACCAAAAATTCTTACCAGGGATAGTGCCCACAGCCCTCCAGGACACAGGCAGTCATCACTAAATGCAGTCTTGGGTATTGACTAATACTTCTGCGGTATTACATTGCGTTGAAACGGATAGACGTAAAATGGCCTTCGGGTTGATAGCCTAGTAATCTCCTATGATCCTATGAACTCTAAGATCGCACTACAATGAAGAAAAGGGTAAATTGCCTGATCCTCGCTGTACTGCGACCTCCATTCAAAGCTTTGAGTTTCTGAAAACTCGATCATATGGTCTCAACCATATGGACTTTGAGTTTCCGAAGACTCTATCAGCTAAGCATAGTCAGGCATAACAGCTCTTATGTTCGATTCAGAGAAATGGTAATGAGCTTATAAGGCTAATAACCTTTGCAAAAATTGATTTCCTCATAAATCAACAAGGTTTACGTTCAGTCAATGTTCAGCAGTGAAGTTTCATATTTCCTATTTCTTGTTCAGAAAATGAATCTTTTTAATTGAATTACAATAATATGTGAAGTGTCCATGATTCTGGGTCTTTGAGAAAAGAACCATTGATAAGTCTTTAGCCACTCTGTCACAATAAACATGCCCGCTCCACTCACAAGTTAATAAACATACATTGTATAATATACAGGTATATAATATATATAATATACAGGATACTGTCCTTTAGCATCCAGTTTTTATGGCCAAAAGGGAAACGTAGTACAGCTGACCAAAAATCAGATGACTGAACTGTACTGGCTTTTTCATCCATTCTCTCTGAAATACATGAAATATGTACTCAAAAACATTTGCTAAACTATCTCCTGCATGAGGAACTCCCATCCTCCAGACAATATGGCTTGCATACCTCCCATAGTACTAACACTGCATTTCTAACCATTATAGAAACTGTTAACAAAGCTAGAGAAATGACAAACTAGTCTCCCCCTATTTTTATTTATTTTATTTTTATTTATTTACATTTGTTTACTAGGAAATTCCGACTGGACACCGGTCCTTTTTAAGTGGAGGCCCGGGGAGAAAAGCTCCACACAAGAAATGGCAATATTTTTATACTTGTCTAAGCCCACTCTTCTGTGGTTCAAAACCTAGTTGTCCAACAGGTATCTGTCAGTAAAATGGCATTCCACCCTCTTTCCACACCACCCAGTCACCACCATTGTACCACAGGGCTTTATCATTGGTTTCCTCCTCTTTAACACACTAGCATCCTCCACTGATCCACACAAAAGGCCTCCCTAATACAATATGCTGATGACTCCACACTCATAAGCATACCAGATACCCTGGAACATCTCCAAAAATTACTCAGGAAGCTGTAACAGAGACTGAAACATGACTTTGTAACTTGCAACTCATACTCGCCCCCCCAAAAAAAAAACTTTTTTTCCCCATATCCCTCTCTCGTGAAAAACAAAATTTAAAATTTTCTCCCTTAGTAATACAGAATCTGAAGAAATACTTGGTCTAGAGATCTGAACCTATTTTGCAACATAAATAGAACAGTTTGAAGGGACATGTATATTTCATAGAGTATACCACTACTGTGGGACAGACTCCCCATCCGCATTAAACAAAGTTCATTCCTGTCCATTTTCAGGGGCAACTTAGATCTATGGATGAGAAACAGAAAATTTACCCCAAAACTGCCCCTGTGCAACAAATGGACAGATGCAGCTCCTAAATGCTTTATCCTGTGCATGTCTATGGTATGATCCTAGTTATTGTCATTAGGGGGAGCATATAGTTATCAACCATGGGACAGGTAAGACCAATCTATAACCAAGTGGGATAGGTTATTTCAAACACACAAAGGGAAATTAGCTAGACAAAAATGGCCTGCAAGGGCAGCTAACCTAGTACTTACCTTTGAACTTCTAATCTCACATTTGACGTGCATATAAAGGTGATTTCCAAGTGTAGTACCTCTCACTCATTTCTGCACAGCTTTGGGCGTGGTGTCCATGATTGGCAGGGGAAAGTTGAGTATGAGTGTGACAGTCATGCTAAAAACATTACATACACAAATGATAAAATGGTCCCATAACATAACACGTTCAAATCAATGAAGTCCCAGTCACACTTTTACACTTAAACACCCCTCAGTGCTACAAAATATATGTTTAACTGCTGCCGGTTTTTGACTGTTTTTAATCACACCTGTTTAATAATCAATAAAGCAGTTCCAGTCACACTTTTAATAAAGTTAACGCTACGGTGGAAGGAATTCTGTGTGAGAATTTGTATGATTTGACTCTTATTTGCAATGGTTGAATAATGCATGATGACTTCTGTAAATTACTTCTGTAAAATGCTTATGGTTTCCCTGAATAAAATGAACGGTACGATGCAAGGAATTGTGTGTGTGTGCATTGGTATGATTTGAGTCTGTTTGACTAAAAGTAACGGTACGGCAGGAGCAAAATAAATATTCATGCCTGCTTGGGCTGGAGGCGTGTTCGGGGTGGGATTTGCTACTGCTCATCCTGCGAGGTACTACACTTGAAGATTACCCATTTAAAAATGCATAAAAAAATCACCAAAAACTCCATGTTTTACAGATCCAAAAACTTTCTCACCAACACAACTAATGCTACACTTGCCACTAAATACCCCCTCCCATCACTACTTTGTGACGCTCCCATTCTTAACTGACTTCCAGGCAGCACAAGAAGCAAAATTTGAGCAATGCTATAATAAAATTACTAAATTTGCAGCAAGTACCCCCTTCAGAACCCATTACTGTATAGCACTGACAGCCTAAATTGTTAGAACTGCCCCATCAAGTAACATATATACAGCTTCTTTCCACCTATAAAATTATCCAAATACATCTGCCTGTCGGGCACTAAATGCCATTCTACACAACTATGTTTGAACTCAATCGTTATGATCCAGAGAGGAAAAAACTTTCTGTCCATAAACTTAAACCTGCAGGGCATGATTTATATTTATACCGTATTGCTAAGGCCTGGAACTCCTTAGTTAGTTATATCCATCAGGTCAATACCCTACCTCTAGTACTTTAAAACCATTCTGAAATAATTCTCAGGCAAAATTTGTCTCTGTTCTTGTTCAACCCCAGTCTAACAATATTCCTAAATATGAACAAGTTCTTATTCATCTGAACAACATTGGTATTGATGTGCCACAACACAAAAAGCAGCATGATATAGCCAATAAAGGTTTTATTACGACATTTTCTCTCTAGCGCCTCGGCTATACACAGCCTTCAAGGCGTAAAAGTTCTTATTCATACCTTACACCTCCTTGCTCACCCTCTTCACTCACTTCCTAACTTTATCTACCACTCACACCACAACAACAATTATCATACTGAAAAACAATGAAAGCAATATTACTGGGCAATAACTACTTCATACCGCTTAACTATCCCTGATTTTTGTCTCATATTATTACCCTTCTCCTTGTCAAATGTTTTGATTTAATGGTAAATCACTGAAAACTGTTCAGTCAGTAATGTCAGACATTCAAGTTCATTCTTCGAAGTCTTTAGGAAATCCAGGTTGATGAAAACACTTATTCTCTTATGAACTTTTAATTGAATTAGGATAATATTTAAAAATTATCCCAGATTTTGGACTTGTAAAGATGCTGGTGGTCGTTAGGCTAGTATAAACCTGTGAACATATTACACACAAAACATGGCACAAAAATACACTGAATGCATCATTCATACTTATTTCTTCCTACAACATATACTTCAAATTCAAGAGATGACATAAATAACTAAAGAGAATTTAAATAATCTCTCAAAACTGAAATGTACACTAACCTGTAGCATCCTTCAGTAAGCTTGTCAGTGTGTATCAGAATGTCGCACTGGAGCCATGTTATTGTGTGAAGTAGGCTCAATAGAGCCATCAGGAAAACCTACCCAATATCTGAGCAATAAAACATGGCCATAATCACTACCACATACATCATCAGGAGCTGAAGCCAGAACTTTGGTTTCACAACCCTTGAACAAAACTAGTTCTAAACTTATTTTCACCATCCACAAAAGGAAAACACAATAAATACTGTATAAAAATACCTCACTAATAAGACACACTAAAACCTTCAACAATGACCACATCTTCTCAAATGAGCTACAGTCCTGCTGATCAAAGCAAAAAGAATGTGGTAAACCTCCTGGAAAACCAGACCCCCAAGCAATCGGTGAGAAAATATCCTTTTACCTATGTAAATAACAACCCTACACAAACACAGTGAAATAATTGCACACAGAGAAAATGAATACAAGCAACCCAAAAAATGAAACGTAGAATACAAAGCTTTACACTACATAAACCATACAACATGGAAACGAGGAGTACATCAGATGCATACTTTCTACTTAAATGTCTCCAGTACATCAAACACAGGAGATGCCATCAATAATACACAGTCTAAATAAGAATCTCCCAAACATAAAAATGTTCACTTACTCGTAATAGCCAAGTGTGTAGTCTAAAACAAGCCCTATTAATTCTTCTAGCAGCCATCTCCTACAAGGTTGACTCCTCCTCCAAATGGCTTGTACAGAATCTGTATAACAGCTTAAATGGCAGAATATAGCCATTATCTGTAAAACTTACTCCAAAATTAAAGTTACCTAGAGCAAATCATGGCAGTCATTTAAAATCCCACTGTCATCAACCACAAAAAGTAAAATTTTTTAAAAAAGTAGTAATTTATAAAACAAATGGCTGCACTAACCTCGCATCCAACCTTCCATTATGGCTGCGAGTTCCACAACTGAGGTGAATTCTATACAAAGTGGCACGCATATTATTTCATAAAATAGCATCCCCAACCCCAAGCAATTAAGCCAAGTCTTGTATCTCCACATAATGCGTCTGCATAGTACCTGAATTTTTACTACTTTGTGATGAATGCATGAATAGATTACACTGGTTAACACGTTCAAATAAATGCATACACTGAAGTAAATAAGGCATTTTAAACAGCTCAGCATTTAAACCTCTCAATAAGAAGAAATGAAAGTCACCCCCAAGTCAGAAACCAGTGCAGTTAGCACCTCAAGTTGAATATGGCCATTTGCACGGTTGCACCTATGCTGGCACCCATTGTTTAATCCAGTATGTCCAAGATCAGACAGCCAAGGATGACTGTAGCAATTTTAGAATAAGTAACATGCAAACCAACTGACTAAGGCTTCTCTTACCACAAACTCAAAATTATGTAACTATTTTTTATATATTTAGTCAACCTTTTAGTTAATGTAACAAACCTTAATAAACTGTGAATTTTCCGTGGAGATTGATATCTGCAGAAAATGCTGATAAAGCTATGTATACTGTTTTAAGTACTTTATTTACAGGACTGTAACAGACTTAGAACAGCTATGAAAAAGTAATTTCAGTGAAAATACAGGGAACCACAAATATCAGCTGCCCAAGATGAGAGCTGTAGAAACAGAGTTTGGTATGAGAGGAAACATATTCACTTTAATGATGCACTTCCCCTGCAAGAACCTAAACCTCTAAATGTATGGGTTGGATTAAGTTTACAGAAGGAAACTGCAAAGGACCAAAGAGACCAGCTAAGTAATCACAAAAAAGGAACACTAGCCACTAACCACAAACTTCAAAATGAACTTTATTAAGGTTAAGCAAATCAAGCAAACAAAAGTGAATCATGCCCAGTGGCTAACAAAACTGACCAAACAATGCACCTTTCATAGGGACAAGATATGGAAAATTTGGCAAAAAGATAGAACACATCAAAATGAAATTAATTCCAAACTAAGAAATATAGCCAAGAAATTTGTAATACAAGATTAAAAAAAAATATATATATTTCTCCTCTAAGCTAACAACCTTACAAAATAATCCAAAGAAATTCTGGAAGTCAGTCTCCACCCATTTCAACCCTGGAACTCTACAGAATCCCTCTTCTGCACCTGATAAGACCCCTAATTAAATATCCCATGACTTTAATACTCACATTATTACCACCATGCAAAAATGAATCAGACTTCTCAACAAGACCAAACCAGTACTCCCAGAATACTAATAATCTCATACAAAATGACAATGCACCACTCATTCCTGACAAAAATTCCAATCCTTCCGCAGCTCACTCATTTTCTATTCAACTAGTACCCACATCTCTCATATGTAAACTATCTGCAGACAACCTTCTCTAGAATATTTACAACTAGCGGCAAATGCAATTGCATATCCAGTTAGTAATCTTATAAACCTCTCTCTCACAGGAGGATACGTTTCACATCTATGGAAAAAATCTATTACCCCACTACATAAAGGTGGAAACTCTCACGACCTCTCAAACTATCGCCCCATCTCTATACTTTCCCCACTAGCCATAATCTTTGAGAAGTGTGTACACACACAATTACTCAAGTACCTTATTGATAATAATCTTCTGTCTCCCACTCAACATGATTTCCGCCCAAAGCACAGCACTATTACAGCCCTACTCTTTCACCGATACTGTCAACAAAGCCTTAGATTCAAATCACCCCATTTCAGTAATCCTATTGGAGCTATCTAAAGCTTTTCACACAGTATCACATACTAAATTTCTGATCTAATTAACAAAACTTGGCTGTGCCCTGAAATCCCTCAGCTGGTTTACATCATACCTGAACAATAGACAACAATCTGTAAAGTGGCATAATGTCCAATCTGATCATATATAACAACATAGGAGTCCCACAGGGTTCCATTCTGGGATCATTACTCTTCAACATCTTTATTAATGACCTCCTCAAAGTCTCTCAACTAGGTAAAATTATCTAATATGCCGACAATTCCACAATAATATCTACTTCAAACAATTTCTCTGACCTCCTCACAGTTACTCAAAATACTTTTACAGAGATTGAGTCATGGCTAAACAATTCACAACTGCTACTAAACGCCAAAAAAAAAAAAAAAAACTATTCTCTTCAAAACCACCAGATATAGACTAGAAAAATCTCACCTTTGAAGCACACATTCTCAACACAATAAAGAAAACATACTTTAAACTTAACTTTATTGTCATAAACTTTACATGGACAAAAACACCAAAATAAAACTGGCCAAGTACCTTACTCATCCCTGCTCTACTTTATGGTAGTGCCATCTTTACTATCACTCATCCCTCCGCAATAAACTTCAGTCTTGTTACTATAAAATAGCTAAATTCGCCTCAGGAAAGCCTAACCGCTTACACCACTGCCAAACAATCTCTGAACTGAACTGGTTGGATTTGCCAAACTGTTTATGGGCTAGCTAATGCTAGCCCATAAACTAATTTATAAACCAAATACCTGCCTAGCACTCTCATCAATACTACAAACTTATATTCCAGCACGTACCCTAAGATCTTCCGACAAATTGCTACTAAGTGTAACCAAACCCAATAAGAGAGCTGGACAATGCTTGTTCTTTCATAGCATTGCTAAAAAATGGAACTCCTTACCCTTCCATATTATCCAAATACACTGTATAAAGACATATAAAGTAGCATTAAAAACTTCCTTCCTACGTAATCTCAAATGCCACTGCAAATCAAACAAACCACCATAAAACCTTTACTACTTATCTGTAATCCACTTCAATAGTTAAAAATAAATTACCCTGACAGCAACACAGCTCTATTATTGACAAGAACTGCCATGTTTTTATCATGCAGTACCAAAAAGAAACAACTCAAGCTTTATACTATACTACCAAATGTCATCTAAGTTTATATAAGTTTTGATACATACTGATAAGTTTTATATTGTCTGTGTATTCTTCTTTTATATATTTTTTCAAATTTTACATATTTTTACTTTCAAAAATGTTTTTGTCAAGTGTCTATATTTTTATTTGACTGTGGAGCTTTTCTCCCTGTGCCTCCACTGAAAATGGGTTCCTGACCCACTGGACATTCCTGGTCAATAAATAAATAAGTAATAAATTAAGCACTTTTGTTCCATATTTAGTAAAGAAACTTTATCAGAACTAAAAAAATCAATCCCCTAACTCCATTAAATACATTGGTGGTTAGTTAGCACTTGATAGGTAGGTACTAGGCTATTGGCCCAAGAACCTAAGTAAGCCTAGCCAACAAGGTTCCCTTGCTTATGCCACCCAAGAAAGTTATTTTCCTGTGCTCCTGTCGAGCAAAGCCACAGAAGTGATCCCCAGGGTGCATTTCCTATTTCCCATCCACTCATTAAGATTTTTCTTGAAGAGTGCTAATGAGGAACTTTGCTTGATATAGATGGGTAGCTTGATCCAGAGTATGGGAAGTCTCTGAGACAGGAATCTATCCCTCCACCATGTCCTGTTTATTCTGGTGACAAGGTTTAGATCCATAGAGCGTGTAGCTCGGAGGGATTGGGATTTCTTTAGATGTAGCATGTCCAACAGCTCTGGGTTTGACATAGCTTTATATGTTGGGCAGAGATCACCTCGGAGGAGGAGATATGATACGGAATAAAGCTGGAGTTTTTTGAGATGGTCAGTGTAGGGCATCTGTTTGAGGCCAGTAACCCTCTTTGTGAGGTACTTCTGTGGCCTTTTCAGCTGCTGCAGATGTTTTGTGAGGTACATTCCAAAAGTTGTACTCTATAGTGGGTCTAATGAGTGTCGAGTAGAGGGGAACAATGACCTCTTTTTTTTCTTGGATGAGAACCCTTTTGTGATAAGGTGTGCCACGTAGAAGGATTTCCTGACTACTGTGGTTATGTGATTATCAAAGGACAGACTAATGTCCACCTTGGTCCTAAGGTCTCTTATCACACATTCGGCGTTAAGCAGACTGCCGTTTATGTGGTAGTTGATGGATACAGAGTTTTTACCAAAGGGGATGACAATGCACTTTTTGGCATTGGGCTTGAGGCTATGGCTCTGACACCAAGCATCTGTCTCAGTGAGGCCCTTCTGTAGTATGTCCACATCATTTGGGGACTCTACTGTGGCTCCTAGTTTGCAGTCATCTGTGACCTTCGTTAGCCAGAGGCCTTCTGTCTTAGCCTGTACTTCAGAGAAGTAGATACCAAACAGGAGAGGTCCCAGGACTGAACTCTGTGGTACTCCACTTGTCACTGGTTTGAAGTCAGATTTGAAGTCTGCAACCTTTACAGTGTGGGTTCTGTCTGTGAGCCAGTTGGCAACCCACCTTGTGATGTAGGGATTTATAACTAGTTTAGTGAGTTTAGCTATAATTCCGGAATGGGGGATGGCGTTGAAAGCCTTGGCGAGGTCAAGATAGGCTGTGTGAACCACCCTACCCTCGTTTACGGCTTTGGTGACTGCCTCAAAAAAGTTTATCAAGTTCAGGAGGCATAATCTGCCTTTCACAAACCTGAACTGGGTGGGGTCCAGAGTTTGGAGGTTAGCAATGTCTTTCTTTGAGTTCCATGATGATACGTTCCATGGCCTTGCAGACCAGGCTAATAGGGCGATAGTTCCCGGGATCAGTGGTGGCTCCCCCTTTGTGGAGTGGGATAATTGCTGCTGTGCACCATTCAGTGGGCACAAAGCCTGATGTGAAGCTGTGATTAAACATGGTGCTTAGGTGGGGAGCCATTTCGTTCTGAAGTTTGTGTAAAACGCAGCCTGAGATGGATGCTGTGTTTTTGGCTTTAGAGAGTGCAGCTTTTACCTGCGTAGTTATGATTACAGGGGCTCTGCATTCTTCCTGTATAGATATGGGCCGTTTAGAGGAAGAGAGGTGGGTAAAGTTAGCACTGAGCCTATTTATCAGGATGTTGGCAATATCAGTTGGTTCTGTAATTTTCGTGTAGTTGTGCCGTAACTCAGAGCAGATCTAAGTGTTGCCATTGAGAGATTCTTGACATAGCTATATAATGCTTTGTGGTTGTCCTTAGAATCAGTGGTGGTTTTGTTTTCGTAGCTAGCTTTGGAGGATCTTAGCTTCTTACTGAGGCTGACCAGGGAGCTCCTACACTCATGGGATTTTACTCTCTTTTGCAACAGTTTCTTCCTTCTGTTGTAGAGTTTGTTTATGGCGGGGTCCACCAGATTGGCTTCCTTCCTTCCTTCCTCATTCTTCCTGGAGTTTGATTGAAGAAGATGTGGACATAATGGGATTCCACTTGGCACAGATACAGATGGGTGATGTTCTGGCTCCTACCTCCCTCGAGTCAGGAAGACTGTCCATCTGCCACACCATCATTAGCTGCTCCTTCTCTGATCTGATCAGTTGTTTCAGAGTCCCTGGATCTGAACCTTCCGGGTCAGTCTGACTCTGATATGAAGATACCTTCATCTTCAGATCTGAAGCTTTCTCCAAGTGCACCAGCTTTGATATAGTTTTATCCAGATGACTCTCTGAGCCAATGCTGCCTTGTCTGAGCGAAGGTGTTGGAGGTGACTCTGAGGTTTTCAGAGCTGTGTCTGAACCTCCGAGCCTCAGCATTGGACAGCTTGGCTCTGACTTCCACCTCTGGGAGATCCCTTTCTGGGCAGAGGGAAGCCACAGTCCAGAAGCCTGCCTCCTCGGAGCTGTTGTCTTCCTTCTTCCTGAAGCAATCTGTTTTTGAGGTAGTGAAGAGTGTCTGTTCTTCTCTGACTGGATGGATTGGTCCAACCCTCTCAGCTCTCCCATTTGGTTCCTAGATGCCCTTATGCTTAGAGCCACATCATTCTATGCCACAGGGACAGCCAGTCCAAAGCCTGCAGACCACCCAGCAGGGTTTTACTATCTCTTGCAACACTTCACTGGAACATCCCACTGAGGAAGTCCCTAGGAAGAGGAAGTGCAAGAGGAGGCACGTGGACTGTCTGCATGAGTCCTATCACCAAGGATACTGATTTCGATGAAAAGGGTCCCAACGATCACCTGTGGAAGTTGTTTCATTTGGAGACATTTTTGAGATCCTTAAGCAAAGAGGTGGTTGAGTTCTCCAGCAGCCCTTCACCAGAGGAATCAGTATTTCTGGAAGCCTTTGAAGCTGGCCTGTCTACTTCCTGGGTTACTCCACCCAATGATGAGCTCATTGATTTGGTCTCTAGGTGGGCATGGAAGGAACCTAATTCAGTTGAGCCAATCCGTAAGAGGCGAGAACAGATTCTGGCTCCACCTATTGGGAAGGAATCCTGGAGTAAGGGGGTGCCTGTGGATGCTATGGTCATGGCGGCGGCCACCAAAGAGGGAACTTGCTGAGCAGAGTTCCCTTGTCCATCCCCTTAACAGAGAGTCTGTGGGGATGGACAGACTTGGAAAGTGTGTGTATACTTCAGCCCTTAGGTCACTGAACTATTTGGCACATTTTTACCACAATACAAAGAGAATTGATCAAGGAACTTTCAGAATCCCTTTTTGGGACCTTTTCTGCTGAGGCTCAATCAGTTTGTCCATGAGGCTTATCTTGCATGCAGCTGAAGGTGCCTCTTGGACAGCGGGTTCAGGCATTTCCATCAGGAGGCATGCCTGGATGTGCTTTTGTGTTTTTTGTGGAGCCTTTCAAGTCTTCATTCATCTGTGCACCCTCTGGCGGACACAAATTACAGGTATGAAAAAGAGGGAAAGACCTCTCTGCGGTGGGCGTACATTTTTCAACCCCTCAAAGATGCTTTTCTAGGAATCAACGAGGTGGATGAAAAATGTGGTTCAGGAAGTCCCAAGGTCCTTTCCAGGACACACGTGGAACTAGATCCCCTAGGGTAGAGGGGGGAACTCAAATGGACGCCCACACTGCATAGGGAGATGCACAGAACTAAGAGACCAGGGATTTTCTCTGATGGACCGTATTGGCACTCCTGAATGGAGGGCCAATTGTCCCCCTTTGGAGGAAGTTGATGGTTGACTATCCCTGCACCAGAGAGCCTGGCTAGATATAACAAGAGATATTTAGGTGCAGAGGATTATTTCCAGAGGTTATGTAATTCCCTTATCCCTTACACCTCCAGCTGTACACAAAATTCCTGATGTCCCGCCCAGTCAGAGGATAGCAGCAGCACTAGAAATACAAAAGCTGCTAGAAAGAGTCCTACAAGAGGTCCTACCAGACCAGATAGAATCCGGGACTTACTCAATATTCTTTTTAGTGCCAAAGAAAACAGGGGACTGGAAACCAATTTTGGATCTCAGTGACTTGAACAAAGCAGTTTGATGCACAAAATTCCAGATGGTCACAGTTCAGTCCATTCTGCCTTTTTTTAGGCAAGGAGGACTGAATGTGCTTGATAGACCTTCAAGATGCATACTATCACATAAAAATGAACAGACAATCCACAAGTATTTACGCTTCTGGCTCGGAGCCAGTCATTGCTAGTTCAGACCACTGCCTTTTGACCTTACCACAGCCCCCTGAGTGTTCACCAAAGGCATGGCAGCGGTAGTAGCTCACTTGAGACTGCAGGGATTCCGAGTGTTTCCATACCTACACGACTGGCTCATTACCTCCTTGACCAGGCATCTGCTACCTGAGTAAGAGATCAGGTACTCAAGACTTGTTCTCATCTGGGGATAACAATAAATTGCAACAAGTCTCCGTTACAACTGGCTCAAACCTTGGAATTCATAGGAGCAGTGTTCAACACAGTATCAGTGACAGCTTCTCTTCCTCTCTTCAGAGTGCAGACTGTCAGATTTCACATTAGGAAAATAATTTGCAGTACCAAAATTTCAGCTCTGTTGATTCTGCAAACCTTGGTGTCAGTAGCAGCGGCCATTATTTTATTTCCTCTGGCAAGATTTCATATGAGAATTCTTCACTGGATGCTAGCAACTCAGTGGTTGATGCTTTATCAGTGTGTGTCAACACAAGTAAGAATCGCTCAGACATGCAAGAGATGCCTTTCGTGGTGGATTTGATCAGATCAGGTTTTTCAAGGCTGGCCTTTCATCCTCCCTCAACCCAAGGCTATAGTGACCATGGGTATTTCGCAGATTGGGTGGGAGGGCTATTTTTTGGAGAAAATGGTCCAAGGCACTTTGGACCCCCCAAAGAGGCCAACACGCATATCAGTGTTCTGGAAGTGAGAGCAGTGCTCTTAGAATTGCAGGCATTCTAAGACTGTCTCACCTACGAGACGTTTGTGATTCATTCGGACAATATGTCAGTAGTTTGGTACATCAGCAAACAAGGAGGAACCAAGTAACCCAAAGAAAACGGAGAATGTGTCCAGGAACGAAGACCACAAACCAAAAGTTATATAGGCACAAACAGAAGGGACCTGGAGGTAAAAACACTCCTTTTTTTCTGAAAATAAGTGATTTTACCACCAGCTCCCTTCTGTTTGTGTCTGGATTCCTTTTGGAAGGAGGAACCAAGTCTTACCTCTTGTGTCAAGAAGCTCTCTGAGTTTGGCAATGGGAGAGCTCATCCGACCACTTTCTCATAGCAACGCACATTCCAGGGAAGTCCAGTGTGATAGCAGACAAATTGAGTGGGTCCATTCTATCTCATGAGTGGTTTCTCAACTTAAAAAGTGACAGGAATGATTTTCCATCACTGGGTCCAGCCTTGCTGCGATCTTTTTGCTTCTCCCCTAAACAACAAATGCAACAGCTGCTTTGCCCTAATCCTGCCTCCAGGGAAATTGACGAGTGATGCTCTTCTCCATGATTGTCATCCCCCACCCCCGGTCTCCTTTATGCTTGCCTACCAATTTCCCTAATTCCAAAATTTCTACGGAAAGCTGCCAGTTTGAAGAGCAAAGTCATCCTCATTGCTTGCCTCGACAGATTTGGTTCACCTTCTTTTGGTCTCATCGTCTTTACCCACCTTGAATTCTGGATCCAATTCCAGACCTCCTGTCTCATCTGATGGGCATGATTCATATTTCAGACCTCAAGCTAACAGATTGGTTCCTCCAGTTCTGTTAATAGCCAGACAACCAGTGCTCTCTTCCTTCCATGCATCATGTACTTTTATCTTCCCATAAGCCTTCTACAAAAAAACTTTACACACGGAAATGGAAAAGGTTCGTTTCCTGGGCACAACAGAAAGACTTTGTACAGGAGCTGAGAAGGGGTCAATGTGTACTTGAATTTATGGCAACCATTTTTAATGAGGGAGCCAACGCTTTAATGATTAAAGTTCATTTAGCAGCAATCTCTAATTTTCATATTGGATTTGAGAAGTCATCATCTTCATGTAAACTTTGTAAAGCATTTTTGAGAGGCACACCCTTGCTGAGACCCCAATATAGAGATCCTCCTCCACCATGAGATATGTACTTGGTACTGCAGGCCTTAAATCATTCTCCTTTTGAACCAGCAGCTAAATGTGATCTGACGTTTCTGACCGGGAAAACTATCTTTCTAGTAGGCATTACCTCTGCTAGAAGAATTTCAGAACTTCAAGCATTGTCCTTCAAACCTACCTACTTGATTTTTCATAATGATAGTCACATTACATACTAAGACTTCTTTCCTTTCTAAGGTGGTGTCAGAATCCAGTATCAATAAGTCCATTAATTTGCAGTTTTCTTTCCTAAATTTGCAAACAAAGGTGAATATATGTTGCATTTATTAGATGTTCACAGACAGTTGCATTCTTACTTGCATAGAACAAAAGAAATTGGACAGATCAATTATTTGTGCCCTTTGCAGATGCTAAATTTTGAAAACCACTTGCAAAGGTAGCCTTAGCCAGATGGCTGACGGATTGCATATAATTTATCCTACAACAAGTTGTGTCTAACCTTACCAAAACCTTTAAGACCGCATTCATCTAGATCCATGGCAACAACTTCTGTGTTTCTATCTAGAGCTTCCATGAACGGAATGTGTGCGGCTACAACCTGGCCAGTCCTCATACCATTATCACTCATTACAAACTGGATTTGGTCGCTAGGAGAAAAACCACCTTTGGCTCAACTGTGCTCAGGAATATCCTTATTTAGAGTCAACCTGGGAATTTAGGTAGCTGGGGACTCTGTCCCAACAATTAAGAATAGAATGAAAATTGACATAATCAGATAAAAAACTTATGTACTTACTATAATGTTACATCTGTGATGTCCATTTTCATTCTTCAACTTCCCACCCACCAACCTTTCTCTTTTCACAGTAAATTTCTGGAAGAATGAGAGGTTTTAAGGAAACCACTATCCTTCTGGTTGAGCCCCATATATAGCTTCTTCTATTAGGATTTGTATAGAAATCCTTTATACCTTATATAAAACACTGAATAAGATCTGAGGTAGGTTAGGGGTTGGTGCATTATGGACAAGGGAGTGATTTGAGACCTTTTTGGTGTCCACAAACTATAGTAATGGCTGAGACAAATCTGAGGAGTGTATCTGAACCCAACAGTTGAGGAAGGATGAAAATGGACAGCACAGATAGAATGTTGTGGTAAGTACATAACTTTGTTTTCTCTTTACACAGATGATCTCTTGATTTACTTTCCTAAGCTGGAGGAACATTTCCATATTTTACTTCAGGAAATTCATTGATCTGAACTTGTCCAAATTTATTTTATAACAGAGATAAGACCAAGGTGATAAGAATACATTACACCCCTTCAGATGCTGAAGTTAGGAACTGCCCCTTCTTTGCCAGTGGCAACAATTTTACATACCTTGGTATGCAGGTTGGTCCCTGTCTTTCCATATCACATTCTAAAACTTCTTCAAAAATATTGCAGACAATTAAGGGATATTGTGACCTTTGGAGGCTTTTTTCCTGATATGACTCAGAAGATTGCTATTGCCTCGTTCTACCTTTGGTAGTCTATACTTCTTGGTCACTTTGTCTTCCACCCCAGGTCAGATTTGGAAAGAAGAAAAAAGTAAAAACTCTTACACTTTCTGTGAGGCTCTTCTTTCCTTACCCTTGGATAGCAGTGGACTGGATCTTCCTGACTTGTAAGTGTACACACTGTTTGCTAGAATAAAAAACATTTATTGATATAGTGATAATATTCTACTAGTTCTTTAATGATAATATATGTGATAAGGAAGCCAAATGGTGTAAACAGTTGGCTCCCTTGCATAAAGCTAGAGCTAACCTCCTTAGCTTGCTATCTTTCAAGAAAGATTCCCAGTTTGAGCAGCTATCTTCAGTTGTTTTAGAAGGCTTTAAGATTACCTCCACGAGCAGCTAGGTAAAATCTACTGCCCACTGGACATGAGTGATTGGGGAGTTTGGCTTTACTGGATAAACGGGTGTCTTATGGAATGCATTGAGCATTTCTATTGGGAGCAGTTAGTGGAAGATACCCATCCAATAATATCTTAAGATGTATTTAGAGAGTGGTATACAGCAGGAAGAGACAGCAGAGTGTTTTATTTAAAGTTACTGGTGAAACTTAGAACTGATAAATTGCTAAACACTCCTGGTACTGATAAACCTAGATGGACCACTTGTTTAACAGATGGGAGGGGTACTGCCTCGTACAAAAGTGGGCTATAAGTAGCATTTATTTATTTTTTATTTAACATTTGCTAACTGGGAAAGTCCGACTTGGAACGAAGCCAGTTTTCATTGGAGGCCCCTGGAGAAACAAAATCTCTTCTTGGAATAACATCCTTTTGAAACATAAATTGTGGGAATTGTCATTAGTTTTGCAAATAAGTAAGATACAGTGGGATAAGATAGCATTTTTAACAAAATATGTAACCATATCTCAGGAAATTAGACTTTTTGGATGTCAATACCAGTTCAAATATTTTTATAAACAAGCCAAGCTGTCTAGAATGTTTCCAAATGTTCCTAGTGAGTGTTGGCTGTGTGTTAGTGAAGTGGTGGGAGACTGGTTGCACATATTTTGGGATTGTGAGAAATAAGATGTGTTTAGAGAAATATTAAAAGCTACACTCGATGCTTTGTGGGCAGGAACTGTGGTCATAATGAGAAACTGTTATTTTTTAGGAATTTCATTTTTATTTAGTAATGGCTCCTTGAAATCACGATTTTTTGTTTTTCTGATGGCTAAACATTTTATTACCAAAATATGGAAAACTACTTTTGCTTCTACCTTTATTGGTTTACTGATATTAATGGACTCTTTCCACTTTGGAACTGACACTTCACCTCCTTTCAAGACACAAGTAGCAGTAAAAGGATATCGCTGGATGAAATCCATTACACACTACCTGGATATTTTTTAAAGAATTGTATAATTGATATTTTGTGCCATATGCTGTACTGTACTACTTTGAATTTAGTTGCATATCAGTTGCTTAACAAAGTATACATATGTTTTGGGTCATGTGTGTTAAAATTTGCATAGGTGTTTTTAAACTCCAAGCTGACATCAAATATTTTTTTATTAGATGGCAAATGTTGGAGGTGTAATGGAGAAGAAAGTGGTAACTTTGTACATGTTTTTCTAGGAGTGTAATTAGTTGGTAGATTTAAAAAAAAAAATCCCCCGAGTACTCTATCAGAAATATTGGGTGATGCAAATGGCTGTAACTAAGGAAATTATTCTTTTGATCTGGGACACAGGATCTGAATTACGTAGATATATAGTAAGGCCTTATTCATTTTGTTGACTGAAAAAAAAGAGTAGAAAATGGAAGTCAGAATCTAAACCAACTTAAACTGAAGTACTGAATATTGTAAGAGAACAAAATGGAAGGATCTTTAGAAAAGGGAAGGAGCAAATTGCATAGAAATAAATGGAATATGTGGTACAATAGATGCAGAATTTTGAAGAGGAAGGTTTGAGAAGGCAGGAACTGACTTGTATAAGAGAGGAGACTTGTATAGTGTGCATAATTGGAAAAATATTAATGTTTTCTGTTTCTGTGCTTATGTATTAAGTCGTATTTTTATAAAGGTATTACGTTTACTGAAGAAAAAAAAGATTATGCTTTGCAGAAATGTTCAAGATAATGGTGAGGCCTATATTTTAAATTAAAAGCACACTCTTCTGATGTAGTTTATCCCAGGTTGCATATTCTTTATGTAAGAGCATGCCATGCTTTGAAAAGGAAGTAACGTTGCTGGATAGTTTGGCAAAAAAGTAATATATGTTTATGCACTAGAACTACTGCTTGCTTAACCCACATAACTTACCACTGTATGGTATTTTCCTGCCCCAAAAAACAGATTCTGAAAAAAGCAGTTGCACCAGCTTGTAGTTCATCCTTGTCCTCAAAGGAAAACTGCCAAGGAAAACGCAACAGGCGGCTGATCATATTCTACTTCACATCAGTGCAGATAAGTTTGCCTCGCATCCTAGTTTTATTTTGTCTAGGGCCTGAAGTTGTCACTTCAAAAGGTTGATTTACTCCTGGCTGAGTACCCAAGAACCCTGAAAAGGTAGCGTTTTACTTTTGTGTGCGTCACAACAGAAGCAGTCCTATAGGTTTATAATGTCTCTGAGTTTTATGAGAGAATGAGAACTGCTGTGATGACAGTGGTCTAATATAACAGTGAATAGAGAAATGTGTCATGTATCCACCAATTGATCTACACATCAGCACAATGTCCAACTGAATTTATTAGTACTGGCTTTTGAATAAAGGATGGACGCTGAAGATTGAATTTGATGAGTTATATGATTCACACGTATGAAACAGAATTGTATGTGGTACTAGAAATTATTGTAAGATTGTATGTGTGTAGATGCAGTGAAATTACTGTATTAAACTTAAAAGGTTTGAGCATGGAAAGTTGCAAGACAGAAGTACTTAATTTTACTTGTCTTTTATTTTATGTACCAAAAGCTCTGGAAAGCATGAGAAATTACCGCATGAGGCATTAAACGGTATAAAAAGAAAAAAAGTCATGATTGAGTATTCGTAGAAGCTTTAGAAAAAGGGCACTTTACTAAAGTCTGTAAAATGCATGAAATGTTTGGACTCAAATTACATATGCTGGAAAAAAAGACATAAAAATCAGGTGTTTCTGGATATTTTTTTGCTGAGAATGCCCAGACGTGAATGTGCCAGAAAAAAGTACAGAAGTGTTAGAACCAGATAATAGTTTGAAAAATCTAGTAAAAAAAGGTTAATAACTGAAGTATGTTTAGTCTAAGCTGGGGTGCAGTGATTATTGTAATGTCTACTTATATTTTTGAAACAGTTTGTAAAAGTGTAAAAGAGTAAACTGAAGCCATCAGTGTATAAATTGCTTACTTTTTCTGGTCATCATGTAAAACTGTAGGGCGAGAAAGTTCTTAACATCTGAATGAAGCGTGTGCTTGTTCTAGTTCCTCCATGCTGTCTGTGATTCTTCTGAAAGCACAGCAGCTTTGTATGGGTGGGGTTCAGCATCACTGTTGCTACTGCCCAGTTAAGTCCATTAGTTATCAACATTTCTAGCCTATAGCTAGGAAATGTGGAAACTGTTTAGATGTTCATCGTGTTGTACTGCTGCAGTCATCACACTAGGGTTATCCTGCAAGCAGGTGTTTGTCAATGGTTTCTGCAGTTAGTCACCATTTGTTAGGATATCTTCAAATACTGCCACATTTTTATTTGTATGACCACTTTCGCTATGCTTTCTTTCTTCTTCCATTTGCTCATTTCACACTGTTACAGGTCACTGCATGCTCACTAGTTTAACTAAGCTAAAATTCAAGATTCTCTCTCTGAAACACCATCCTTTCTGCTAACAAAAACAAAAGAAGCTTGACTACTGCTTGCACATCCTGAGTTATTAGCTCAGTCACAGAGGTACATTTCAGCAGGTAACTGACTGTACCACTGTAATGTTGTTTAGGGCCACTGTATTTGTTTTCTTGCAATAGTAGTGAAAGTGCAGTGTCCTACCACAGAGCTATGCTTACAACCTTAAACAATATCTATTATTTTACTGGCTGGCCTTTTTCTCCTTCAGGTAATGGGTTATACTATTGCTGCTGCTCCCTCAGCCAAATTTAGTTTGTTCCACTCCTCTCTTCAAACTTTCCTGCACTCAGTTCATTTGCTGTGAAACTGTAACTGTCTGAGGAAAACTCACCTGTAGATTCTTAGTGTTTTGCAGTACGTTATAACTTCTAAACAGCAATACTGTAACTGCAGTCTGGAGCAGCATATCCTTTGTGCTTCCAAAGTGTGTGTTAGACTACATAAAATTGTTCCAATGACAGCATAACAGTTAAATGCTCCTCCTGTTGCTGTTGAAGCCATTTCCCACTATGAAATCCACTTTCCACCCCAAATTTCCCAGCCACCGCTTGTGGCATTGCATTAATAAGACCTGTTCTCCACCCAGAATTCCACCTATTTCTCACCCCTCTTAAAAGCATACTCATAAATGTAGACATACCTTTGGGCACAAGAATACACACACAATTCCTAAACCATCAGTCTTCATTTAAGCACTTTAACTTTTTCCTTTCTTATATTTACCAACTAACCACAGTGAACACAACTTGCACCATCCACCTCACTCAGCTGTCTACTCTTACCCCTCCTATATTCATACCCCAGTGTTCTAGATCCTCTTTCGCCAGCATATGTCTACAAAGCTGTATACCATGCTTCTCTTAAATGTTATTGCATATTTACTCTTCTGTTTTATGGCATTGCAGCTTACATAACTCAGTCTTGTACACATTTCTCCAGTTTTGTGGTCTATCTTTAACCATTCAAATCACCCCCAGTTCATTAATGTCCAGTATATACAAAGACTCACACAATCTTTATTTCAAATTCAAATTACTAAACCTTCACAACTGCCGCATCAAAATTAAACTAACTGCTGTAGTTAAAACAATCTTACGAAACATATTCATTTTTCTGCCTTACTACCCTGTGTGAATATTCATCCCAACCCTAGCCCTTCTCCCATCCTGACTTCCCAGTAGTGTACAAAACTCATCTAAAGCCAAACCCCACTCTTATTCAGCCCACCCATCTCCTTCCAAAACGGAGACCACACCACCATCACCCAAACCATCAAAACCTAATCCACATATTTCAGACTCAACCAAACAGCTTAAATTCACTTCCTTAAAAACATGTAGCAGCTATAATAAAATTTTAGAACTCCATGCTTGATCTCCCACAGTACAACAGGTATTCTTGCCATAACTTAAACATGACTAAAACTCCATATACTTAATTCTGAAATATCATTCCCTGATTATATCATCAGAGTTGATGGAACTAAAAAAAAAAATGGTGGTGGAGTCACTTTGCTATACCCTATCTTGAACTCCTCTTTCGGCTTTTCTCGGTTAGGGGTCGCCACAGGGGATCACCTGTCCGTTCATGATTGGCAGTGGAGTTTTACAGTGTCGAGTTGCCAGCCCAGCCTTCCACAGAAGGCACACACACACACACACACACACACACACACACACACACACACACACACACACACACACACGCCTAGGGCCAATTTAAAGTGTCCAACCACCTACAAGCATGCCTTTGGGATGTGGGAGGAAACTGGAGCACCTGGAGGAAACCCACGCGACCACAGGGAGGGCATGTAGACTCACCAAGGATCAAACCGGAGAACCTCTTGCTGTAAGGCGGCAACGCTAACGGCTGCGCCACCAACTCCAGTCATACAATAATTTTTTTTCCAAACTGCTACCATAATACTGAACTTCTCAATTCCCCATATTAAACTGAATAGCCATAAGCAACTGTAAATTATAGTCTTCTGTATTCACCGGATAATGCTACAACCCTAGAAAACATCCTAAACCAAATTTTGCATGCAATCTGTGTATTTTATTTTATTTATTATTTAACATTTGTTGACTGGGAAAGTCCGACTAGGATAGAGCCCATTTTCAGCAGAGGTCTAGGGAGAAACGCTCCAGACGAATGGCTTTGGAATGTAGGAGGAAAAAGGTGTAACTGGAGGAAACCCACACAAATGTAGGGAGGACATGCAGACTCCACACAGAAGGCACCCCTACCAAGAATCGAACCGGAGAACCTCTTACTGTAAGGCAACAATGTTAACCAATGTTCCGCCCCAATTTCTAATGAAAAGATAATCCTAGGTGATAATTTCGATTAGCAGATTATCTCTTCAAAATATCCATCGGGTAGCCTTAACCTGTTTGGATTGACTCAACTCATTTCCTCTCCACATATTATAACTATCCCAAAAACAGTGGCTCAGCTCTCATCTGGATATCAGTGTCCGATTCCTCTAAGTATGTCTCCAGTGGCACCCAGTCTGATTCCCTCAGTAATTGCCTCCCTGTATATGCATATAGAATCTCTATCCATCATGTCAACCAACACTTGCTTTGAGCTTCCTCTAAAATCACAAATTTTTAAACCTGATACATTTAACAGAATTCTAAGCTCCTTTAGTTGGTGTATCCTGTTTCACTCGAGCGAAGCTGTACACAAATTTAACTCTGATTTCTTGAAAACCCTCAACAGCCTGGCTGCAACTAGAACAGAGAGTAAATAATAACCTACTTCTTGGTTTCCCACTAAAAACAGACACTTATTTTATGAAAGAGATAGGGCTGGGAAAGAATAGTTACAATAGATTTTTCCCCAAAACCTGCAACACTTTAAAGAACTACGTAAACATACTAAAAGACATTGTCACAGACAAGAAAATCTACTTCAGTAACCCCTTACTAAAGTCTTCCAACCCTAAACAATTCTGGT
Source organism: Protopterus annectens (assembly GCF_019279795.1). NCBI lineage: Eukaryota > Metazoa > Chordata > Ceratodontiformes > Protopteridae > Protopterus > Protopterus annectens. The sequence continues at coordinate 548,069,498 of NC_056738.1, read as the reverse complement.
CTTTTATTAATAATATACTCTGCTTTGGAACATCTACCACTCCTAATCATGTCCCAAATAATACTCCCTCTGAAGTAGCTGCTAAATTTAACACACCTTTTATAGAAAGCATTAAAGCCTTCACTAAAGACTTTCCTCCCAACAATCTTGACATGCCCTTTTCTCAGACAGCGTCCTCCTATATCATGGGCAATTTATGTAATGTTCCGATGGTTATATCAAAGAACATATGTGATCTCTAAGGTATGTAAATGGAAACAAGTTAATCTGGTTTGTTTTTTATAAATAAATTTGTCTATGTTTTAAGTGTTAATTCAATAAAAGTGTTAAATAACAATGGCAGAAAGTTGGTCCTTAATCATTCATGACTCAGACATTTCACTCCTGATAGCTGTAATGTTGAATGTTAAGTTGTCGATCTCGCCTTCATTCTTGCTGGATGGGTTCGGAGCCGATCCTTGTCTCCGACTCGGCACTTGCTAAGCTCGAGAGCTAATTTTACCAGCTCGAGGCAACCCTATATCCCATGATGCAAGGCGGAGACTACCCAGATCTCGTTTGCCACTTCGCTAACGAGGTGCCTTCTTTTACCAGCTCTAGGTAAGTGAACAGTTTTTGAGACTTTTCGTCTACCCCCCTTTAAATTTATATATATATTTGCGTTTTGTTAACCTAACGACTTACTTTAGCCCTATTCCCGTCAGTGTTCCCTTTTTTCGAGTAATTTATTCCCTTTTCCCTAGTTAGGCCTTAGGCCTTCCCCTCCCTAAATTTTTTCCTGTCAGGGATTGTTTGTGTATGACTGTGTGTTATCCCTGTTTATTTTAAATTGTTGGACTGAGTGTTTTTGTGTGTGTGTGACTATTGTGTTTCCTCGACACAGTTATGTCGAAGGACACTAAGGTCTCAGGCTTCAAGAAGTGTGACTCGTGCTGTCAGAAGATGTCTCTGACAGACGGTCACACTTCTTGTGTTTATTGCCTGGGACCTTCGCACCTACAGGACTCTTGTGCTATCTGTCATGCTTTCAGCCCAAGAGTCCTGCAGGAGCGAAAAAATAAGCTGATATTAAGGGGCTTATTAAAGCCCGAGAGCTCCCCGACTAAGTTGGCGCCGGGGAAGCCCTCGAAACCTGTTAAGCCTTCAGCTCAGACTTCCAAGCCGTCAGCTTCGGGTTCATCCTCTCCAGGGTTGAGATCGGCTCCGGCAGGAGCCAATCCTTCCACCTTACCAGTCTCAGTATCGGCTCCATCCGGCGTTGATACTGTCAAATCCAGACATTCAGTGTCTGCTCCGGCTGGAGCCGACATATCTTTGGCTCCGTTGGCTCCATCGATCTCAAAAAAGAGATCTCGATCCCCTTCAGTGGAATCTATACATTCAGCTCCGAGATCACCCTTGCTCTCGGCGCGGAGCCATCGGAGCCGTTCTTCTCGGTCATCCAGGCTGTCTGATCACAACCTCGAGAGAGTGGTGAGTAGACTATTAAAGTCTCAGGCATTGGCCCAAATACTCCATAGCACATCTCAACAGATGGTAGCTATTTCACATCCACCAAACATTCCTCCTTCGACTCTCTTACAGAGCTCGGAGCTGGAGCTCCTCGGAACTGGCACCGTTGTGACTTCGGAGCCGATACCACCCCTTTCGGCTCTGTCATCCTCGGCTCCGATTTCCTGCTTGAGACCTTCATTGAAGGGATCCAGGCGTCTGGTCTCTCTCATCGGCTCCGAGGGGGCGAGTGGCATGAGACCCTTGTCCGACCCCGTTCTCCCTCTCGGAGCTTCGGCGTTGGTGAGCTCGGCCCCGACATCTGCCTCGGAGCCTTCCCTCTCGGTGAGGCCTGGGGTTCCTATCTCTTCGGAGCGGGAACTTTCTGGTCTCTCTGACGGGGGAGCCTTCGAGGTGGAGGAGTGTACTAGCCCCTGGGCTTAGTCAACGGACAGTTCCATCAGCTCCTCCCACTACAGTGCCTGCTGACGTCTCTTCCCACTCTCTTGCTCCCAGACCCAGAGATCCAACGCCTCAGATTTCCCCATTGGGAATATCTTCCTCTTCCGAGGCTTCTCCTGATCCGTCAGGGGAAACCCCCGCGTAAGAGGACATGTAAGAGGAAACATCTAGACTCCCCTGAGTCTACTACATCAGGTACTGACTTGGATGAGTCTGAGGGATCCCCAAGGTCCTCCTCTGAGGATGTCTCATTTTCAGACATTCTTGAAATTCTTAAGCAGAGGGGGAACTGGCCCTCCCTTAATCCTTCCGAGGACGAGTCAGTATACCTGGAGGCGTTCGGATCTCGACCCTCCACCTCCTGGGTGTCTCCGCCTTTCGACCCTCTCATGGAGGTAGTGGCTCAGAAGGTGTGGATGGCTCTGGATTCGGTGGAACCTATCCCTAGGAGGCCTTCAAAATTTATTACGGCCCCACAAGATAGACAATATTTAACAAAGGGTGTCCCAGTTGATGCCATGGAGGTGGCTGCTGCCACCAAGAAGGAATTAGCTGATCCTTCAGTACCTGTCCATCCTCCTAACAAGGATTCTAGGACTATGGACGGGTACGGTAAGCGGATTTTTTCTTCAGCGACTTTTGCCATGAGATCGCTGAACTACTTATGCCACTTCACCCGCCTTCAAAGAGATGTTCTTAAAGAGAGAAGTTTTACAGGATCCGTCAGCTGCTGGGTCTCAGGATAAGATTAGCTCACAGCTAAGAATCCTTAACTCCATTGCTAACTCCTCCATGCGGCTCATTTCTTATGCAGCCGATGGAGCGAGTAGGGCCGCAGGCACAGGAGTGGCTTTAAGGCGTCAGTCCTGGATGCGGCTTTGTAATTTTGCAGACCCCTTCAAGGCGTCCTTCACAAACTCCCCCTTTGGCTCGACCTTGTTCGGACCTCAAGTGAAAGACACTAGATGCGAACAAGATGGCAAGACTCTTTCTGCCGTAGGAGTCCGTTTCTCCACCCCTTCTAGACCTTATCCCAAAGGACAGAAGGGAGGGAAAATGTGGTTCCGCAAATCTCAAGGAGTCACGCCTGATGCACGAAGTCAGTTTACCCCCAGAGGCAGAGGGGGAAAATTATCGCTGTACCCAATAGCCTGGCTTTCCCTTTCTCAAGACAAATGGGTACATTCAGTTATATCCGAGGGTTACAAAATTCCCTTTATTCAAACCCCAGTTCAACAAAAGGGAACCCTTCCAGACGTTCCACCCGGTCTAAGGGAACTAGCAGTACTAGAAATATCAAAACTGCTAGTAAAAAGAGCCATCCAGCCAGTCCCAGCGGACCAAATAGGATCCGGAATCTACTCAAGGTTCTTTTTAGTTCCAAAAAAGACAGGGGACTGGAGACCAATATTAGATCTGAGCAAACTCAACAAGTTTGTAAAGAAATCAAGATTCCGGATGGTCATGCTTCAGTCCATTCTGCCCTTTCTGGGCAAGGACAATTGGATGTGCTCGATAGATCTTCAGGATGCGTACTATCACATAAAAATTCACAGACGCTCCAGAAGATTTCTCCGCTTTCGGCTGGGGACCAGTCACTTCCAATTCAGAGCCCTGCCCTTTGGACTCACTCCAGCCCCCAGAGTGTTCACCAAATGCATGGCAGTGGTTACGGCTCACCTGAGACGTCAAGGATTCCAGGTGTTTCCATATCTAGACGACTGGCTCCTCACTGCCACCACCAGGCATCAGCTTCTCCAAGCCAGAAATTACACCATTCACACTTGCAGAGGGCTAGGAATTTCTATAAATTTCGAAAAATCTGCCTTGTCGCCTTGTCAATCTATTACTTTTATAGGCGCAATATTGGACACCATACAACTTTCAGCAAAGTTAACAGACCAAGGGATCTTGGACATTCAAAGACACATCCAGGTGATTCTTCTCAGCAACAAAATTCAGGCCAGATTTGCTCTGAAGGTACTGGGTCTTATGGCGGCCGCCATAACACTTCTTCCCCTTGCCCGCTTTTACATGCGTCTTCTACAATGGATGCTATTCACCCAATGGTCTTTTCAACAACTTCCCATGCGTCACAAGATCATAGTAACTCCAACTTGCAAAAGACATCTGACTTGGATATCGTCCCTCAAATCCATCAAGGCAGACCATTTGTTCCTCTTGCCCCGGTTGCCATGGTTACATTGGACGCCTCCCTGATCGGGTGGGGGGGCATTATCAGGGCAGGATGGTCCATGGCACTTGGCAACCTTTCGAGTACCATCTGCACATAAATGTTCTGGAGATGAGAGCAGTGCTTTTAACATTGCAAGCCCTCAATGACTCTCTTCCCCTGGGAACGATTGCAGTCCAAACGGACAATATGTCCGTAGTGTGGTATATAAACAGGGCGGAACCAAGTCCTATCCACTGTGTCGAGAGGCTCTCAGACTTTGACAATGGGCAATCTCCTCTCACCGGTTTCTGATAGCAACGCACATCCCCGGGAAATCAAACATCATAGCAGACAGATTGAGCAGAGCTATTCTCATGCCTCACGAGTGGTCTCTCAAACAGTCAGTGACGGAAGAGATTTTTCAGAAGTGGGGCCTTCCTTGCTGCGACCTTTTCGCTACACCTCAAAACAGCAAATGCCCAGACTTCTCTCTCTTCCCCCTTCCAAGCCATCCCCCCCAGAGACGCTCTAACCCAAGATTGGCCCCGGGGACTTCTTTATGTCTTTCCCCCTTTTCCGCTGATGCCTCAGCTAATTCAGAAAGCAACCGCCTTGAGAGCCAAGTTGATTCTCATTGCCCCTTATTGACCTCGACAGATATGGTTTCCGTTCCTACATCATTACCTCTTGGTACAGCCATGGCATCTGGACCCGGTTCCAGATCTTCTGACCCACCAGTCGGGTCAACTGCACCAATCCATACTGTCTCTCAACCTCACTGCTTGGTTGCTCCACTTCCATCCTTAGCCAGGCTTCCTATGATTTCTAATCCTGTACGGGATATCATAGTAGCTTCCCTAAAATCTTCTACCAGAAAGATTTACACTAGTAAATGGCGACGTTTCTCTTTCTGGGCAAAAGCTAGGAACATAGACCCCTATACTGCTCCAATTCATTTGGTATTGGACTTCCTAGCTGACATTTTTCATTCAGGATCCTCTTCTTCCACAGTGAAAGTTCAACTGGCAGCCATTTCAAATTTTCATATAGGCTTTTTGGACCACAACATCGTCACATAAACTTTGCAAGGCATTCCTTCGAGGTATCTTTTTATTGAAACCTCCGATTAGAGAGCCCCCACCACAGTGGGATCTAAATTTAATTTTAACATCCTTGATTCTTCCCCCGTTCGAACCTGCAGCTGCCTGTTCTTTGAAATTGCTTTCTTGGAAGACACTTTTTCTAGTTGCCATTACTTCTGCCAGGAGAGTTTCTGAGCTTCATGCTCTCTGTATTCGCCCTCCCTATCTAATATTCCACAAAGACAGGGTATCTCTAAGGACTAATCCGTCTTTCTTACCAAAGGTGGCATCGCAGACGAACCTAAATCAATCCATTGATCTTCCAGTATTTTTCCCGAATTATTCTGATAGAGCAGAACAAAAGTTACATTATCTCGATGTTCACCGCCAGCTCAGATATTATGTGGACAAGACTAAAATTTTTAGGAAATCTGATCAACTGTTTCTATCCTGTGCAGAGAACAGGAAAGGCCTTCCAGTTTCTAAGGTAACTTTATCTAGATGGCTGTCTTCTGTGATCACTTGGATTTATCAGCTCAGAGGCAAAGAGTTGATTTCAAACCCAAAAGCCCATTCTACCAGAGCTCTAGCTACATCTACAGCTTTTCAAGCTAGACTTCCAATAGACACTGTTGGTGCAGCAGCCACATGGGCCTCTCCTCATACCTTTGTTTCACATTACAAATTAGATTTGGCCTCCAGAGACAGAGCGAATTTTGGTTCCACCGTTCTCAAGAGTCTGTTCCATTGAGCTACCCAGGATAGAGGTGCTAGGGACGCAGTCCCATCCAGCAAGAATGAAGGCGAGATTGACAACTTAACATTTAGAAGTTATGTACCTACCATAACGTTCCATGTTAGTTGTCTTCTCTCGCCTTCTTTCTTGCGTCCCGCCCTCCATCCCCCTAGCCTGGTCAGACCGAGAAGATTATGCATCTTCTATTAAGAGGTTATTACCTTTTTCTAGCTGTTCAACTTCTAGTGTCACTAGATTACGTTGATCCTTTCTAGAGGGTTATGATGTTATTTAGTATTGTTATTTTTCTTCCTCCTCTTCAGTTGGAAGAAAATATTGCTATTTCTTTAGCTACCAAATGAGATCTGGGTAGTCTCCGCCTTGCATCATGGGATATAGGATTGCCTCGAGCTGGTAAAATTAGCTCTCGAGCTTAGCAAGTGCCGAGTCGGAGCCGAGGATCGGCTCCGAACCCATCCAGCAAGAAAGAAGGTGAGAGAAGACAACTAACATGGAACGTTATGGTTGGTACATAACTTCTAATTTGGCTAGTTTTAGATGAGTAGCATTTTTGAGGCATTTCTTATTAGATCAGTGACAACCTTGTTGATGGAACTTTGGTTTGGATAAATATCGCTGGGATATGGACTGGTTGTTGGGAGCCACAGAAGTAAGCAGTACATTTTTCAATTTGCAGCTCAATTATTGTGATAACATTTGACAGTAAAAAATTATATGAAGTCACAAGGTTTTGTCTTTCTGCTCAACAACTAGACTGGAATATCTTAATGTTAAAAGAATCTGCATATTTAACATTTTCCACTCTAGGGTATTACAGGTATACCCGATCAGAGAGATCTGTGTTGCAAAACAAAGTAGGTATTGTTACCCTTATTACAGTAATCACAAGATTACAAAAAAGAAAGTTATAATAAAGTGTATAAATCCTTTCTAGAATATACAGACATTTAAGTTATTTGGCCATTTACATCTTGGCAGTTCCCATCCATAGACCTAATCTCTTTTTTTTCCAGGAGCAATAGGCCAGTCGTAAGGGGAGTGTGTGAATTTAATAATATCCATCCAGTTGTCTAATTCCTTCATAAAGGGAGATGGTGATCTGGAGAGGAAGCTTGTTCCAGAAAAGGGATAATTGTTGCATGACAAACCTGTCTCCATCATCTATTTGCTCTAATAGTTTCAGATTTGTGATTCTAGTGTTCCCTAGAGTGTTTGATTTGTGGCGAAATAAAAGGTCTTGGATTGCTTGTTCCCTAATGTCCCATAAAACAAGGTACAGATTACTCCTAAAGAGTCTGTAAGACACTGAGTACAGGGACAAAGCCTTTAGCCTCTCTTGGTAGCTCGGATACTTTAGGCCCATGTTCTTTTTTGTTAGGAAACTTTGGAGTCTGCCTAACTGATTATATATTTGATAAGATAGGACCTGAAGGAGGCATTGTATTCAGTAATGGGCATGATAATTGCAGAATATAGAAGCGTAAAGACATCTTATTGTGGAAATATCCTTTGTGTTCGGTTGAGCCAGGCAGAAGGATTTCCTGACTACTGTTGTAATATGCTCAGATGAGAAGGAAAGATAGTTGTCTGCTCATGTTCCAAGGTTTCTGACATCTTCATTTTAGAGTGGGATATTTTCTGTAGTATAAACTGGGTGGAGGGTTTGTTTATCAAGTACAACAGTACTGGATTTTTTTTTTTTGTGTTTAGCTTTAACTTATTTGCAGAGAGCCAACCATTAATGTGCTTAAGTTCACTTTGTACCTTCTGCATATCAGAAAGAGATTATAGCATAACGCTCTTGTTTGCAATCCTCTGCAGACTTGGTTAACCAGAGTTCCCCATTTTTTATTTTGCAATTAGAGAAATGTATGCCAAACACAGGTACTAGCACAGATCCTTTTAGTACCCCACTTGTTACCTTCATGTTGACTGTAGCCGTGCCTGCCACTCTCACAATGTGGGTTCTGTTCCACAGGTGACCATTTATCTGCAAAGGCATCAGTTTGACGCACATTTACCTTGTTAATAATATTGAGATGTGGTGTGTTGTTACAGCATACCTTGATCTCTCCAAGGTATTTATGGATATTGTGACCACTATCCACAACTTTTGTTACACTAAGTTCACTAGATAGGATCCACCCTTAACCAAACTGCTGGTGGACTGGGGTTCAAGTTTTGTAAAATTTTTATATGGTAGTTTATCAGATCTTTTATGACCTGTTCCTGGGCCTTAAGGATGTGTCTCATCAGGCTGATCTGTAATTCTCTGCATCCATGGTGAGGCTGTACTTGTAAAGTGACATCACAACTGCTGTGCTTTAAACCTCTGGGACAAAGCTAATGGATAAAGTCAGGCTTAACAGTTTTAGTTGTGGATCCAATGGAGCATGTTTAATGCTTTTCAGCAGGCAGCCTGGTATGTTATTGGGTCCCATATAATATTGTTTATTTTCAAAGGTATACTTTTGTCTGTTGTGATACTGGATTTGAGATCATTCCCTGTATGTAGATTTTGTATAGGCATCTCTGGAGTAAAATTTGCACTGAATTTGTTTTACTAAAATATTTGCGATAGCCATTGACTCAGAGTAAGTAGAGTTGTTATGATTAAGTTCGGAGCAGTGTTGGATGTTACTTTGTAACTTCTTGATGTAAGTAAAGGAAGATTTATATTATCATTGGCTTCAAATCTCATCCTAAGTTCAGGAGAAGACTTTGCTTTCCTAATGGTATTTTTTAGTACCTTGGATAGTGTGTTGATGTTGACCTTGATTTGTGGGTCAGTAGTTTAGCTCTGTATTCCAATGAGCTTTTTCCTTATTTTGCATTGTTTAATTTATGCATGTGTACCATCAGGCTGTTTTTCTCTTTTCCTTCCCATTTTTAGTTTTGGTATGGACACATGGATTTATACAGTTTGTGAGAATAGAGTTCATTTGCACAACTGTTAGCTGTGTCAACCTTTTAGGGGTAGCAGTTAATACTTAAAACATTTAAAACTTCATCATAGAATAGCAAGAGGTTTATATGATTATTTTATTTATTTATTTAAGATTTGTTAACCAGGAAAGTCCGAACAGGAATTAGATTTTAAATACTGTAATATTTGCATCTGCTAGTTTAGGGATGTTGAATGTTTGTGATGTGACATAACTGGGGAAGTGTAGACCCGTGGGATAGTGCAAATAGGTAGTGGTGCAAATTCAGTAAAGCCAACACGTTCTGCTAAGACCATGTTTGTGCCACAGTGTGATGTGCATATGATAGCTTACCGTTTTGTATTGGGTAAGCATTTGTACACTGTGTAGAGCCGCGTAAACATCATGGCATGCTAATTACAATATAATCAGCTGAATTGTATGCTAATCAATAAGTTCAAGATGGAGGAGCTAAGCAACAAGCTGTAAAGAATTAGCGGAGATTCAGTGTAGGGTTTTCCTGCTAATTCCAAACCTATTGGAATGCGGCCACTGAAGGTACTCTACACAGAAACACTGTTAGGGGCTGCAATTGCTGTTATACATATGTATGTGCAGCAGGCACAAGTCTGTCCTGCTGCTTCTTCTGCAAATAGACCTTCTTCAAGAAGGAAAAGGGTATTTAAACCCCTTTTAGCTTACCACGGTCTGCATGATATGGAAACTGTAGAGTGCTACAAGCTGGATAGAAAGTCACTACAGGAACTCTGCAACCTGTGTTGTGCACACCTGAGAGCAAGGGCAAACCAAGGGAAATCAATACCTGTGGGAGACTAAGGTATGTGTAGCACTGAAAGTTTTAGCTACAGGAACCTTTCAGAGGCCAACAGGGCATATGTTGGGGATATCACAGGCATCAACATCCAGGATCCTACATCAGTTCCTGAATGCTATGCTACAACATGTCACTGATTTACATACAATTTTCCCTATGCACACATGGAAATACCAGGATGACTACTCAATTGCAAGGGAAAAACTCTTGAAACACAACTTGTGGATACACAAATATTACCTCACCCCCAAAACAACAGGAAAATGACAGTTGGTAGAATCCAAGGAATAACACACAATTCACCTGCTGGGAATGTCCCCAAACAGTTTTCACAAAATGTGTACATGTGCAACTCAAAAAGTAAATTGTATAAGATTGGCAGGCACCTCTCACTGTGCCCAGCTCTCCCCCGGTGGTGTCTGTGCCACCTTAGAAGCATTACACCCCTTTGTCATTGACAATATAGTACTTTACGTTGCCATGGAATAAGATAGATAAGACTGAAAGGTGACCATCTTTAACAGTAGCACATATGCCAAGAGTTAAGTATAAGAAGTGCATATAGATAACAGTTTAATCCTCTAATGCATATTATAACATTTCTCTTCATAACATGTGACCAAATCCAGCATATGTACCTTAAAAATACAAACGTACCTTAGCAACATCAGAAGCTTTCTGTGCAGATAAATCTAAAGGAAAGTCAATCCTCTGTGTTTTTCAGATACACAAGTCCTCACACCCTCAAGTTCCCCAACTACTCAGTTACCATGTTATGGTGTAGACTCATGCCAGTGAGCATAGTGAAGATGCAAACAAGGTGTGCACTCATTAGAATTGCCGAATCCCAAACTTTTGGATTTGTGTAGCAGAAGTAAACATAGTGTAGACACTTCAGTGTTTGTTGCTAATGGATTTCAACTGTGGATGGTTAGTGGGAGGGAGAAGGAATACACAGCAATTCAGACTCCCTTACCTGCGGTGGATCTATCAAGGTTTTTAAATGGAAGTGAGCAGCACATTTCTCGTTTTCTGTTCACTAATATCCAAACTCCTTTGCCTTTGTTGAAAGCTGTATTTTATTGTCATTTAATATTCTCAAACATTTTAAGGACAAGGATACAAAATGCCTTACAGACTGCATGTCTGAGGTCACTGATCAGGTAAGAAAAGAATGAGCACAATACAAAGAGCAGACAGAGGTGCATTGCAATAAACAATACTCAAAAATAAAAAAAAAAAAATGGCGCCATGTGTGGCAGTAGCTACTTTGGATACCATCAGAAAAGTGCATCATCTGTTTTGTTTTTCACCAGCAACTTCAGGAAAATCATATACAGAAGCAGGAAATGAAGGTATATTAAGTTGCAATGCAGTGAATCTGCTAGAAATTGGATCTACAGTCTCACCATGCTGTCTGTATGATGAGCTACTAGTAGAGAGGCATGTCAGGTCAAATATACTAACTCCTAAAGCTGGACATTTTGATAGAAAATGGCCGGAAATGTAAACATCTGGCTAATCGTACAATCTGATGTCATTCTTCATTTATCCTTGACAGATGGGACTCTGTTCCGAGTCTTGGAACTGTCTTGGCCTTTAGAACAGCTTACACAAGCCAAAAACTCCTGAGCCAATTTCCTACCCAGAGTGCCTCTTTCAAAATTACCACAGATCTCATTTGCTACTCTTCTCGTAAAGACGCACCAGCCAAACTAAGTAAAAGCTACTTGAGCTAAGTAAACATTTACTGTTTGTTCCATTTTTGTTTCAGAATTTCTGTCTCCTAGTCATTTAGCTTATGTGTATACCCCTTATAGTACTATCTTCTCTCTCCTTTAATCTTTACCCCCCCCCTTTTTTTTTTGTGAGTGAGTGTTCTATCCCTTTCTTGCTTCGTACTGTTTGGTATCTGACCTACCATTGCTGGTAGTGCTACCCCTTTCCTCTACCTCTGGTAGTTTTTTGGTGTACCATCGTTGGTAGCCTTTCCTTCCGTCCTTCCCTTTTTTCTGTGTCGAGTGTATTTCATTGCTGGTAGTGCTATCCCTTTCCCTACCTCTGATAGTTTTTGGCGTACCATTGTTGGTAGCTGTAGATCAGAGTGTATGTGCTGTGTCTTTAAGAAGCATAGCAAGGACTGAGCATGCATATATAAATACCAGGCATGTGCTATTCCCAGTGACGTTTTGAGATTGCAGCCAGAGAATGACCATGTATGGGTGCAGTAGTTTGTGTGTAAGTTATTTGTTAGTCAGTAAACTTCTGTCATGATGTGTTTGTATAAAATAAAGCTGCTTTAACAGTACCCACAAAGACTCTTCTAATGTGTCCAAAGTAGGAGAGTGACATGGTGTCAGAATTGGGATCGCAGAGAATAATAATCGGAGCCATGAGGTGCAGAGATGACCGTGAAGGTAAATTCAGAGAAGCAAGCACGAACAAGAGCCAGAAAAGAATAAAAGTTAATGAGAATCCACACAAACTACTTGTATGAAAAAGATAAAACGGAACATTACAAGGGAGAAAAACACATTATTAAACAACCGGGAGGCAGAAAAGGTTTATTAACTAAGGGAAATGTTAAAGATATTTGACAAAAACAATTGTCAGAAAAGTAAAAAAAAAAAAGTATGTTTAAGGCAAAATGGGCATGTTTAAGGCAAAACGGACATGTTTTAGAGTAAATCAAGCACAAGAAAATGGGCATGAAGAGATTAAACAAGCAAAACGAATATAAGGGCAAAAAGGGCACATTAAGTGTAAATAAAGCAAGGCGACTGCATGTTTTTTGGCAAAGTGCTGTGTTTTGGCATAACTACAGCTTCCTATTGTATCAAGGGGATAACTAAAGTGATTAGAAGTATCTGAAAGTGTGTAAGAGTGCTTACAGTGTGTGCTTATTACTGTGTATGTATTCCGAAGAGTTTGTGTGCAAAGTGCTACTATTTCATGAAGTACAGTCAAAGTATAGCCATTTTGAAGAGTTTCTTGTGCTGGGTGTGTCTGTTTGCAAGGTGCCGCCATTACAGAGTACCTCTTGCACTCTAAAGAGTTGCCTAGCAAGGTACTGCCATTTTGGGGAAATTTCAGTGTGCTGTGTACAGTTTATTCACAAAGTTTAATTAATTTAGTTATTGACTCTTGAGCTTCTCTTGCCCAGTTCATTCGCATCGTGCAGTCATTTGAAATATTTCTTAAAATGATGATAAATTACTTTTGCAAGACAATAATTTCAAGAGTATTACAGTGCCCCAGACACTTATTTTGCAAAGTCTAGTTACACAGAGGCTTGCCTTGTGCAGTTAATTGATACTTTCTTACACTGATAAGAGGTGATTTATTGCATTACAAGGGATTTCAAGAGTGTTAGTGCCTGAAAGAGACTTATTTTGCAAAGTTCAAGTTATACAGATGCTGCTTGTACTATTGGGCAAAGTTACAAATACTGGCATAAATTTCTGATGTATGTGTATGTACTTATTTGTAAAACCCTTCACTGGTATGTGTTAATATGGCAGACAGATTTTGAAAGCCCTTACCAGTTGTATTTGATCATAATATTGCAGAGAACTGGAGAACATTTGAGCAAGAGTGCGATATTTTTATACAAGCGGCTTATTCGGATAAAGATGCGCGCACCAGGACATTCATTTTGCTAAACCTAGCTGGTCAGAGGCCATAGAAAGAGAGCGTTTGTTTGTGTCTGCACCAGTGGTATATCTGGGAGAAGTTGAAAATCATCATAGTGTTGTACAGGCTGAATCAACGGAAGACCCCGAGTGTTTGAAGTGCAAGTTCAGAGAAATGTGCAACCCCCAGACAAATGTTACATTAGAGAGGCATTTATTTACACGAGAGATCAGAAACCAGGGGAAGTTTTTACAGCTTATATAACTGACCTGAGAAACAAAGCTAAAATGTGTCTGTTTGGTGACTTAAAAGATGAATTAATAAAGGACAGGCTCGTGTGGTATCAGTAGTGTTGCTGTGAGAAAGGTCATGCTTCATGACAGTGATTTAACGTTGAGTAAAGCCATAGAGGTTTGCCAAATCCATGAAGTGACAGAAAAACAAGTATTTTTGCAAGTGACAAGAACATGATTTCAGCAGGCAAGTGACAAGAACATGATTTCAGCAGGCTCAAGAGCAAGTGTATGTAGCATGCAACACATGGCAAACAGAAGTAGGCCTAAGCACATGGCAGCCACAGCCCCTGCTGGCTCACCAAGGAAACCATGTGGTTTTCCAGCAAGTTCTAAGACTAGTTCAGTTAAAAGAGCATGTACCTCAGTGCAGTGCAAGTGTGAATCCGCAAAACCCAAGTCCAGCTTTATTGTTAACTGTCGCAATTGTGGTGCAAATCATGAGTCTAAAATAGAGAAATACTTAGCATTCCGTCAGCAGTGTCGCAAGTGTACAAAATGGAATAATTTTTAAAAGTTTTGCAAATCAAGTAAACCTCACGCAGTTGTAAAGAAAGGTCACACAAAAAAGCAAGTCTATCAAGTAGAGGCGCACCAGTCAACTTTCTGTGTAGATGGTGTATTAGTAGCTGGCGAAATAGTTGATGCAGTGAATTTATTGTCAAAGAGCTAAGTGGTAAATCAATGGTAAATCCACAAAGCTAAAAGTAGACACTGGTTCAAAGTGTAATGTTATATCAGCAGACCCATTTGCTAGAGTGAGAACCAGTAAACAATTCAATGTGGCCAGTAGTGCAAAAACATGCTGCTTATGGAGGTGGAGAAATCCAAACCGAAGGCTCAGTGATGCTTTCATGTTATTTGGCCAAGAACTGTTGCTACTTGTTATTCTATGTAGTGTGAAGACCAGTAAAGTCTTTATTGGATCTCAGATAGTCTGAGAATGAATCTGCTTTCTTTTTCCAAAGAAGTTCATTACATAAGTACATCTCCTAATTCCAATTTTTCTGAAGCCATTTTTCTGAGTATGCTGATGTTTTCGATGACAAGTTGGGCAAGTTCCCAGTTGTATATTCTGTGAACTTAGACCTGAGGTCACTCCAGTAGTCAGACCGGCAAGAAAAGTTCCAATAGCTGTGCAGGATAAAGTTAAGGCTCAGTTGTATAAAATGGTGCAGCAAAGTGTAATTTGTCCACTTACAGAACCAACTGAATGGGTGTCATCTATGGTTGCAGTTCACAAAAAAGGCTCTGACAAAATCAGGATATGTATTGATATTGAACAAAGCATTGAAGAGACCATATCATCCAATGCACACAGTTGAGATCGCAGCCCTAATATGAATGCCACTTTTTTTTTGTCTTGGATTGAAAAAGTTCATTTTGGCAAGTGATGCTCGATCGCAAATCCTCATTACTAACCACTTTTGGAATTTATTCCAAATGACATCCTTAAGAATCTGTAAGTGAAGTCTTCCAGCATGCAGTGGAGCAAATTTTTTCAGGTTATCCTTCTGCTATAATAGTAGATGATTTACTAGTTGGAGGCAGTAGTGAAGCAGAGTATGTCAGAAACGTAGAGAGAATTTTAGACAGAGCACATGAAGTAAACTCGAAGCTCAATCCTCTGAAATGCAAATTCAGACTACCAGAAGTTGCATAATGTAGGTCATTCATTTACCAGTACTGGCTTGAGACTAGACATACCTTTCTACCATACCGAATTACTCTGTAAAAACCGAGTTTTGGGGTCCAAATGAAGGGGTGCCACAATTTCCGAGCGACACTCCTTCATTCCCAATTTTTTTTCATTTTTTTTAAAGTTTTTGAATTACTGCACTGTCGGAGCTGACGTCATGTGCGCGATGACGTCAGCTCCGTCAAGGCTACCAGCCAGTTGGAAATGAGCTCATGTTGTAATTTCCGGCTGGTCTAGCTCAAATGCAAGCAGGAAATCTCACTCACGATTACAGGGAAATGTATTACAGCAGCCAGCTCTCGCACAGGGAAATTTATTAGCAGCTTTGGTTGGATTTATTAGCTCTGCAGGCCGTTGGAAGTCAGCAGCACTTTAGATTTAGCTCTGCCGTTCGGGTTACAGAAACAGGGAAGTCAGCAGCACAGCACGCTCGTTTGTATCCAAATTTGGCTTAACTGGTGTCTGTGTGTTATTTAGATGCACTGGGGCCATAAAATTTGTATGAAAAATACATGAAGGAACAAACATAAGGGAGTGCTATAGAACAATGAACAACATAATTCAGCACATTGCTCTTATATACTAGAGGAAGCAATTTAGTAATTCACATGCCCTTTATATGCTGACGGTATCTCTGTGCATAAGCATGTCTGATAAGCCTGCTGTAGTTCTTGCTGTTCTATAATACTGTACCTTAAGATCGATGCTGCTATGACTAAAAGCTTTAAGAGGTCTGCTCGGCAGTGTGGTAGTGAATGATTTTACTATTTCCAGAGATGTATCAGCACCCCATTCCTCCATATCTTGTTCAGTGTCTTTCACCTCCTGTACAGAAGGCAAAAGGGTAGTGGGGTCTCGACAGTCTTTTAGTTAGCACCATAGTATGCTTATGAAAAGAAAAGGACTACCCACAGGCTGCTAAACTGCAACAAGCCTTGCAATAATTACACCATTACTACTTTTTTTCTTATACAAATGTGAAAAAAAACTCCAAATTGCATACGGATTTACGCAGCTTTCAAACAATACTATCTATTGAACATTAATGATAAGTGAACAGAAAGAACAGTTAGACTTTAAACTTTGATGACTATTCTAAATCAAAGTATATAAATCACTTCAGTCTTCTCAAGTTCCCTTAATATTAGCAATTGACCTGTGTGAGCTTATGTGCTCTGCTCTGGGGTGACACATTAGTACCGCCTCTTGTTTGATCAATATGGCAATGGACAAATGATTGTGCAGTGTGGGGCCCGGGAGCTAATTCGCTGTAAAAGGTGGCACTGATTTCACAGTCAAAAGTACTTCTGAGCTGGAATGTTTCCTCATTGTCCTTGTGACGGTTGATGCTTTTCTGACTGAATACTTTCTGAACTAGTTATGTTACCAATATGTGTGTGTGTGTGTGTGTGTGTTTGAGGTATTTCAGGCTCAAACCCTGTACAATTCAGTACAGGGTAAAAAGAGCCTAAAGTCCCTAGCCACCACCATTTCTCAGCTTTGTCCAGATTTGTTGTGCTAAGAGTTGAGAAGAGGTATGATGGGAAGTGAGAAATGAATTTGTATTCCCCATTATTGGCTTTGTTTGTCCAGGTTTTTTGTGCTACGAGGTTGAATGCTATGGTGAGAAATGAGAACTGAATTCACTAAATGATAGCCATTAAGTTTCAGTCTTCCTATATTTTAGGAAACTGCTGATTTGGTATAGTGTTATGTTGCTCTGACTGTAGTGCACAGGGTCCTGGGTTCGTGTCATGCATGGTGGTAACATTTTATTCTAGCAACTTTCCAAAATTATACAAGCAATGTTTAAAATGTGTCCCTGGTTTTTGACATTTTGCCCCCCCCCCAAAAAAAAAAAACTGAACTTGAAAAAAAGTGTGCGAGAAGCTGTGCAAGATGCCTATGGCTTGCACTACTGTCATTCTATTTGTAGTGTGGGTGTGGAAGTAGACTTTTATGATGGAAATGTTCTGAATTGGTTAGTTTTGTCATTATTGGTTCATGTATTTTGTTTCATTGCCTACAGTACAGCCTACTGGAAAAATGTTCAAACAATAAATTTAAAATGCGCTCTAACAAGTGTGTTGTATTATATACAAGGAATATAACTTAAAGTCTGGAAGGTGTAACAAAGAAAAGAACACGTATGTTCCATGTTTTATGTGTAAGGAGCCAATGATTTGAAAACAGCACAAAGGTAATCTTTATTCACCACTGGCCAGATGCATTTTCTTTGGCTGTGATGTGGGTTTCAATGTTATTTCAATGAATGTGAGTTTCAAGGGCAGAGAAGTTTTAATGCCAAGTCTATTTTCATTGAGACAGTATTGCTTTGTTTAGCAGATGTCAAAATAAAATCCAGATAATCATTGTACAAGTAAAGCAGTATGCACACATGAGTGTTTATGGTAAATGGGGCGAAATCACCAAGTAATGGGACACTGGAATGACTGTAGGTGGTGGTGCCTTATTTTGGTTGTCTGTTCAGTTTGCGTTTGAAAGTTGATATCCCACAATTCCACCGGAGTGGGTGGGGTTACGTAATTATGTATGCAAATCAGATGTTAATCAGCGTACAGATTTGTACCCATTTTTCATGGGCCTTGTCTAGATTTTTGATGTTTCCAGATTGAGAGGTATGAGACAAGACCTGACCAAGCAAGCAGCTATTCTTGAGATGTCAGTACCAGACAGTATTCAAGCTCTACAGTGTTTCTTCTAGGCATGGTCAACTATTTCAGCAAGTTTATATTAGACTTCAGTGAACTGACAGCACCTTTAAGAGAGCTGACTAGAAAAATGTTGCATGGTCATGGTTGCAACAGTATCAGAAGGCATTTGAAGACTTTAAGCAGAAAATTGTCACCCCACCTACATTAAGATACTGTGATGTGAATAAATCAGTCACTCTTTCTTGTGATGCTTCAAAATTTGGTCTTGGTGCAATTATACTTCAAGAGGGCAGACCAGTAGCCTATGCATCTAGAACTCTTACCCAAACTGATATGCAGTATGCTCAACTTGAGAAAACTTTTGGCAATAGTATTCACATATTCCAAGTTTCATGATTATATTTATGGTTGAGCTATTCAGATTGAAACTATCAACCTCTAGTTACTATTCTGAAGAAGCCTATGCATTCAGCTCCAGTGAGATTACAAAGAATGATGCTTAAATTGCAAAAGTATGACTTAAAGATGGTCTATACAAAAGTCAGACTGCTCTTACCTGGCTGATTGCCTTATCCAGATCGCCCAGAAATATGACAGAACAGCTTGAAGATAATTTTGACTTTGCCCGTTACAGCAGTGTGTAATTTTTCTACCACTAGGCTTGAGTTGAGATCACACCAAGACTAATCCAGTTTTGTAAAAGCTCAGCCATTGCATTAAAGTTGGATGGCAGTCAAAGCAATCTAGTGTACCACCTGAAGTGCAAACCTATTTTCCTTACAGAGATAAAATGTTAATGAAGATGGCATTATTTTTAAAGGTCCTAACATTTTTGTTTTTGCTTCCTTACAACAAGAATATATCCAGATTTTGCGTTGTGGTCACACAGGTTCCTCATCCACTAAGAGAAGCGCGAGAGAATTATTATTTTGGCCTTCAGTACTAAAAGACATTGATAATGTGCTTTCTTCTTAAGTATGCAATAGTACTAGACCACATTTGCAAAGAGAGCCACTTCAGCTAAGTCCAGTTCCTGAACTACCTTTGTCAGCCATAGCCACTGATATCTTCGAGTGGGGCAATCAACACTGCTGAGTATTGGTAGACTGTTATTCGAATTTGTTTGAGATTGATCTACTACCTAACCTAACAGCTGCTGCTATTAGTAAGTTGAAAC
Source organism: Protopterus annectens (assembly GCF_019279795.1). Taxonomy (NCBI): domain Eukaryota; kingdom Metazoa; phylum Chordata; order Ceratodontiformes; family Protopteridae; genus Protopterus; species Protopterus annectens. The sequence goes on along the minus strand of NC_056738.1, from coordinate 548,050,294 downwards.
GTAATTTCTCAGTCCATGGTAGTCCACACAGTTATTTCTGACAATGGTACTTAATTTACTTGTCAGTTGTTTCAGAAATTTGCAAGAGAATGGGACTTTATGCATCTTACTAGCAGTCCTGAATATCCACAGTCAATGGTCTAGCTAAACATGCAGTGCAAAGCAATTACTTCAAAGGTCAAAGCATGAAAATACTGATGTCTTTTTGAATTTACTTAATCTCAGAAACATACCCTGTGATGATATTCTTGGCTCACCTGCTCCAAGGCTTCTATCCGGGCAAACCAGAATGACACTACCTATTAGTTTCAGTTTATTGAGGCCTAAAGCTAAGAGCAACAGAACCATAAAGGCTCAATTATTCAAGAAGCATTCTACCCAGAAGTCCAGTTATGATAAATCAAGCAGATTTCTTCATCCGTTGAGGGAAGGAGAGAGTCGGAATACTAATGGCAAAAGGTTTTGCCCGGATTGGTCAAGTTACTGGTATATGTGCTGAGCCAAGATCCTATCTTGTAGAATCTGAGGGTGTGGAATATAGGAGAAATCGCAGACATCTTCCTGTACCAGAGTCCACATTGCAGCATTGTTCCTATGATACAGACTCTGTATCTCAGAGAAAACCAAATGTTGTTCCCATCCCAGAGTGTGTTCCAACTTCTGATTCCATTCGTGAAGATGTTCCAGATACTTCCAAGGTTAAACATTTTGTAGAGACAGCTCCTGTTGCTAAACCCAAATCCCAGTTTTATGTCAAATGATATGGTCAAATATCCAGGCCTAGTGTGAAATACGCAGCAACATGGACTTAACTGCGTATGTACCTAGTCTTGTACAAATGCATGACAAAGGACTACCTGTGATATTTGCATGCCAAATAAATTCATAACATTCCATGATGTAATTTTCAGAGGGTGGCTGTAGATCAGTGTGTATATGCTGTGTCTTTAAGAAGCATATCAAGGACTGAGCATGTACATATAAATACCAGGTACGTGCTATTCCCAGTACCATTTTTCGAGTGCGGCCAGAGAGTGAGCATCTATGATTGCAGTAGTTAGTTTGTGTACAAGTTACTTAAGTTAAAGTCAGTAAACTTCTATCATGTTTGTATAAAATAAAGCTGCTTGAACAGAACCCACAAGGACTCTTATAATGCGCCCAAAGTAGGAGAGTAACAGTAGCCTTTCCTTCTTTCTTCCTTTTTTCTGTGTGTGTGTGTATCTGCCAATCATCCTTGTCTTTCAATATGGCAGGTAGAAGCAAGGGAGCTACTGGCTTCAAATCCTCTTCTGGTTGTGGCAGAAAAATGCCTGACTACAGTGGTCATGCTTGTGTGTATTGCTTGGGCCCAGTGCACCTAGAACAGCAGTGCAACATTTGTCAAGCCTTTAGCCACCATGCCCTAGTTGAGAGAAGGAATAAACTTATTTTAAAAGGTATATTAAAAACATCTTTTCAAGTGGCCTTGTCTGGTCAGCCTGGAGGTGCTAAATCTGAGGGGTCTTCTCTTTCGTCATCCTCATCTTCCTCAAAAAAGAGAAGTCACTCTGTGCTGTCGTCACCTTTGGCTCCAGCTCATAAGAAGTCGAAACCTCTGGTTCCCACAGCTTCGGCGGAACTGAAGGAAGATCTGAGAAAAATCTATGAAACAGTCTCCATCAGCTCTGGTAGTACTGACTACCTCGGCACCTCCACTTTCGTCGACAACCCTTGAAAGTGCCTCCCCTTCGTCGGTACCGGTTACAGTGCTGCCAGTATTTTCAGAACTGGTTCCCTCCCTGGCACCTATAGCCCAGGAACCACATTTGTTTTTTAACCTGTGGTTCCTCTGATCCACATTGGATCTGACATGGCCGCATTTTCCAGCTTCGGCTCCGAGTTCCATGCTTCTCCCTTATCCATAATGCCCCCCCGTCTCCTTTCTTCCTTCAGATCTCATTTGCTGCCTGAGAGGAAGCAGCGTGGTCTGAGCTCCATTGAGTTAGTGGTGTTTTTGAACAGTAATTAGTTCTTTTTTTTTTTTTGGCTTTTCCTATCTCTATCTTGTACTCCTAACCTTGCTATACTTTCTCGGGGTTCTCCGTAGCGAAGTACTTGTAGGCTTTACTATCTTTCCTCCCCTCTTCTCTTCCCATGTGGTGTGTGTATGTTTTTGGGCCGGCTGAGGCATGGCAGACGCATCAAAGGCAGGCTTCAAAAGGTGCACAGAGTGTGGCCGTAAGCTTTCCCCGGCGGATGGCCACAGTGTGTGTGGTTTGTTTGGGGGTGGCTCACCTCCAGTCCCCCCTGTCCTGTTTGCACTTGCCCTCCTCTGCTGGGACTGAGGTCCTTTCTCCCCTGCTAAGAAAGCAACAGCTGCTACTTCGTCTTCCCCTTCCACGGTCTCTGGGACTCACCCTCCTGCCAAGAGGCCCAGGGAAGGGGATAAAGCCAAGAAAGACAGGCCTCGTAAGCGCTCCCCCAACCGCTTGTCGGAGGCCGGCTCCCCGCCGAAGGTTAAGCCTGATGTTCTTCATCTCACATTGCTGCAGTCCTAACACTTGGGTAGTCCGCTGTCCCAGTCGGCCCGAATACCAAAGTATAAGGCTGACGTCGGTCAAGGCGCATTTGAATGACATCAGAACGTCAGGGTACAAATGCGCATGACCGACGTCATATCCTCAGTCTTTTTTGCCGCATGGTCCGATGCAGAAGCAGTATTGCGAGTGCAGGTTGGCGTTCTGAAATTTTCTGAAGTCGGAGTTTCAGACCGAATCAAAGTTGGCTAAGTACCCCGTTGGGGAATATTTTGGTTTTTTCTTGCCTCAGTATTTAACCGGATGTCAGAAAAAGTGAATAACTATTTCTTGTGGGAAACAGATACCTCATAGAGATTACCATACATTGTGTATACCTTGCTTAGGGCCTGAGCACGACGTTGTTGGCTGTCGCTCTTGTGCTAGATTTAACAAACGCACTATTAAGAGAAGATTAGATTGTGCCAGGTTAGTTTTTGGGAAGCGTTGTAATTACAACATGCCGCCGGATGCTCCGGCCGCTTCGCCTAAAAACGCAAGGACAAAGCAGCAAGTTTAGGGTGGAAGAACCGTCTGTCCCGGACGCCGGTTCTTTAGAGGGCTCGTGGAGCCGGTGGTTCTACCAGAAGTTCCTTTGGATTCTCAGGGTGAGACTTTACTGTTACAAGATGTGTCCTCTCAGGAGGTAGGCCAGGCTGAAGGGGCTTCTCAGGTAGCTGTTCTCCCTCCCTTCCTAAGGTGGTTAGGCCCTCCCTTCTGTTTCCAAGGCTCCTTCTAGAGGTAGGCCAGGGTTAACTTCAGTGGGGTCTCCCTAGTTCTTCAGGGTCTCTGCCTAAGAAACATATGCTTAAAATGGCAGAAGATTTGATTACTATGATTAGAGGTTCTTTACCCCCCCCTGATAAGAGGCCTAGGGTGGAACCTGAGCTTGAAAGTTTTGAGCAGTGTTCGGAGGCTTCTGAGTCTTCGGCTGAAGACTTGCAGGAGTATCCTCCTTATTCTGATTCTGATGTAGATGACTCTACACCTTCGGCTTCTCCTCCTGAGGATTTTTCTTTTTCAGAGACCCTTCATTCCATGAGGGAGCATTTTAAATGGGAAGGTCAAGATTTCTCTGATCCTAGGAAAAGGCTTAGGGAATTTTTGTTTCTACCCCAGCATAGGCCTTTAGCTATACCTCCTGTTCTGGATGTGGTAGAGGATGTTTTTGCAGAGGCTTCCCTGAACCCTGATTCTTTGCCTCCTGCCCCAGTTAAACCGGACCGGTATTATAGGGTGCCTGAAGCTCATAAGTATCTTTTTAAGAGTCCCAGGGCAGACCCAGAAACTGTTTCTCAGGGCCCTAAAGGTGTTAAGGCTTATGTTGTTAAAAATCCTGTTCCTTCTGATAAAGAGGCAAGGGCTTTGGATAGATGGGGGAAAAAGGTGTATACTTCTTCCACTTTAGCCATGAGGGCTTTGAATTGCCAGTTTCACATGTTGAAATACCAAAATTATCTCCTTTCACAATTGAAGTCTAAGGTAAATGCTCTGGCGGAAGGTATTGAGTGTAAAGAGTTGCAGGATTTAGTTCATGTTTCTGAACAAGTGGGTAAGCATTCCTTGCAATGTGGTTTTGATGCTGTACAGGCCTCTTCGAGGGTGGCAGCCACTGGTTCTGTTCTTCGCAGGCACGCCTGGCTCAAGGATCAGAATTTAGCTGAACATGTAAAGACAAGGATTTTAGATGCTCCTTTACAATCTGATGTGTTATTTGGTGCGCCTGTGGACGCAGTTTTAAAGAAAATGGAGGACAAGGCTAAGTCTATGCAGACTGTTAAAGATTTTTTGCAGGTTCAGCCTCCAAAGTTTAGTAGAAATTGGCCTACTAAGGGGTGGACTTATCCTTCTTATGATTCTCAGTCTAGGGGTAGATCTAGACGTGGTAGGGGCAGAGCTCAAGGTTCTTTTAGGCCTAGAGCAGGCAGTTCACCTGCCCAGTCTTCTGGTGAGGGCAGGGGTCAGTCCTTTCGTAAGCAGACCCAATGACTTGCCTTTTCAGCTGCCAGAGCCTTCTCGTCTGGCAGCACCTTTGGGAGGAAGGCTGGCACTTTTCAAAGAAAACTGGAGTGTTATTACCCAAGACAGATGGGTATTGGATATCGTTCACCACGGTTACAGGTTTTATTTCCATACCTTGCCTCCTTTCAAAGGCATGCCAGACATTCCTCCTCTACAAAGAAAAGAGGCTCACAAGCAAATTTCTCTGTTGCTCCAGATAGGGGCCATTCAGCCGGTTCCTGTGCCAGAAAGGGGCCTAGGATTTTATTCTCGCTTGTTCCTAGTACCAAAAAAGGGGAACACGTGGAGACCAATTTTGGATTTGTCTATCCTCAACACTTATTTGGACATTCCCAAGTTCAAAATGTTGACGTTACAACAGCTTTTACCTCTGCTGGGCAAAGATCACTGGATGGTAACTTTAGATCTCAAGGAGGCTTACCTTCATGTGCCTATCAGACTCAGTTGCAGGAAGTATCTGTGTTTTCGAGCTGGAAATTCCCATTATCAGTTCTCTGCATTGCCCTTTGGCTTATCTACTGCGCCCAGAGTATTCACAAAAGTTCTGGCTCCAGTTGTAGCTTTTTCAGGCTAAAAGGAATACAAATCTATCCTTACTTGGACGACTGTCTGATTCTGGCTCAAGAAAAGGACGAGCTTCTTCAGCATCTGGATTATGTGATAGCAGTGCTAAGATGCCTGGGGTATTCTGTGAACGAAATAAAGTCCAGTCTAGTACCCTCTCAAGACATGTGCTTTCTGGGTGTGAGACTGAATACAGCAGCCCAGATGGCCTTTTTAACCCCGGACAAACAAAAGAGTCTATCCCTTTACTTCCATCAACTATCTCATCAGTCCGTGCTGACTGCAAGGACAGTCCTTCAAGCATTAGGTTCATGGCATCTTGTATTCTGGTGCTTCCCAATGCCAAACTGCATATGAGAAAGCTACAATGGTATCTCAAAATGTATGGACACAGCACTGCCAGGATCTGGACACTGTCATTCAAATAATACCTTGCATTCAAAAGGAATTTTTGTGGTGGGCTCAGGAATGTCACCTAAACAAGGGACTCTCTGTGACCCGGCCAGAGGCGAGTCAGATTCTAACGACAGATGCCTCAGACATAGCTTGGGGAGCTCATCTGAATGGAAAGTGGATACAAGACAGTGGCCTGCCAGACTACAGCATCTACATATCAACATGAAGGAGATGTTAGCAGTCCAGTTTGCATTGAAGGCTTTCAAGGAGTTACTTCTTCCAGGGCAGGTGTTGATTCTAACAGACAACACAACTGTCATGTGGTACATCAACAAGCAAGGGGGAACACATTCTTATCCTCTATGCAGGCAAGCAATGATTTTGTGGGAGACTGCGCTCAGCTTGCAGCTTAGTCTTCAAGCAAGGTTTCTGCCAGGAGCACAGAACTCCTTAGCAGATGTGTTAAGCAGGCAAATCATGGATCCCCACGAGTGGAAACTGGATCTTCATGTATTTCAAAATTGACAGTGTCATGGGGAACTCCAGACATAGATCTGTTCGCTTCTCCACTAAACCACCAGCTGCCAAAGTTTTGCACAAAAGTTATCATCACACAGCTTGGAAAGTGGATGCTCTTTCGTTCAGTTGGGAAAATCTTCATGTGTATGCCTTTCCACCTCTGCCTCTCCTCCCAAAGGTACTCCTAAAGGTCAGACAAGACAAGCCAAGGATGATTTTGATAGCTCCAGATTGGCCTCGGCAACACTGGTACCCATTACTGAGGAATCTGGTAAGAAAGCCTCCATGGCCTTTACCTTTGATTCCACACCTTTTGTCTCAGAGGGACGGTCATCTACTCAATGTCAAGCTTCACTCTCTTCATCTAACAGCCTGGCATATTCTCTTTTGAACCACAGCAGGTCTCAACTTCCTCAACAAGTTTTGAATGTGATTACGGAAGCCAGAAGACCTAGTACACGTAAGGTGTATGCAGAAAAATGGAAGAGATTTTTATTTTGGTGTGCAGCAAAGGATTTGGATGTTTCTGAGCCTAATTTGAGTGTGGCTCTTCAATATCTTACTGAGCTATTGGACAAAGGTTTGTCTTTCTCTTCCATTAAGATTCATGCTGCAGCAATTTCAGCTCACTATGATTGTGACCCACCATTGTTTTCTCATCCTTTGTTCAAGCAATTTCTTAGAGGGCAAAGAATATAAGACCCCCACGAAGAGCTCCTACTCCTGCTTGGGACCTCAATTTTGTGTTGGAGAAACTTACTCTACAACCTTTTGAGCCTGAATCTACTGCTGAGTTGAAATACTTGTCATGGAAGACTGCTTTTTTGTTGGCCATTACTTCTGCAAGAAGGGTTTCTGAATTGCAGGCCCTTATGGCGGTGGAGCCTTTTTTGATTTTTCATAAGGATAGGGTATCATTACGTACTAATCCTTCATTTATGCCTAAGGTGGTTTCTAGTGTGGCTTTAAACCAAACTATTCATTTGCCTACTTTTTATGCAGATCCCCAAAATAGGGGGGAAAAGATTTTGCACACTTTAGATGTACACAGGCAGTTGCATTATTATTTAAGCAGGACTAGGGATTTTAGGCAGTCTCAGCAGTTGTTTATTTCTTTTGCTTTGAGTTCTCAAGGCAAGCCTGTGTCAAAACAAACTATTTCTAAGTGGATTGGGTTTTGCATTGCATTCTGTTACTCCCATCATGGCAAAGAGATTCCAGCTGGGATTAGGCCTCATTCCACTAGGGCTACTGCCACTTCAACAGCATTTCTAAGGGGGGTGGCAACTAAGGATATTTTGGAGGCAGCTACTTGGAGTTCAGTGCATACTTTCTCCAAGCATTACCACCTTCCTCTCTATTCTAAGTCCAGGGCTGGTTTTGCCACTGCTGTGTTGCAGGGCATTTTGGCAGCTCCTGCTTCATTATAGCTTAGCCATCCTCCCTTACCTCTGCTTTGGGATTCTACCCAAGTGTTAGGACTGCAGCAATGTGAGATGAAGAACATAGTACAGTTTTGTACCTACCATAAATGTAGATGTTCGAAGATCCACATTGCTGCAGTTCAATTTTCCCTCCCTCCTTCCCCTCTGTGTTTAGGGGTGGTTGTGTGGGTGAGGTTCTATTTTTGTACATTTGTATATATTGTACATATTTTAGGCACAGGAGTGTTTTGGTGTTTTTTGGTTTTGGCCTTATCTTTTTAGGGTCTTCTGACATCTGGGGCAAGAAAAGACTGAGGATATGACGTCGGTCATGCGCATTTGTACCCTGACGTTCTGATGTCAGTCAAATGCGCCTTGACCGACGTCAGCCTTATACTTTGGTATTCGGGCCGACTGGGACAGCGGACTACCCAAGTGTTAGGACTGCAGCAATGTGGATCTTCGAACATCTACATTTATGGTAGGTACAAAACTGTACTTTTCCAGGCCAGTGACACCTCAGCTCAGGTCCCCTAGGTTCTCCCCTGAGCCAGAGTTACAGGTTAGCCGGTTGCCCCCTAGGCTTTATCCCCACCAGCTTTCCTGGCCTACTTTGGCAGTGTCCTCCCATTCTACATAGTCTGTCTGAAGCAGAGATGGGCAAGATGATGCGGAAGTTTATCCTCACTCAAATCCAGATGGGGGTCTTGCCAGTGCCTTCACCCACCGGAGCAGGCGCCTTCCAGCTAGTGTTTAGACCTATCACTCCTTCTCTAATCTGACCTGTGGTTTCGGAGTTGTTGGATCCAAGGATGGTCGGAGTTGAGGGGTTAGTGCCGATGGTACCCTGTACCTCTATGCCAGCCAGTGCCCTGAGTGTGTCGGATCCAAGCTCGTCGGGTCAGATCCAAGGGAGTGCTCTCGGCTCAGAGCTTCTCGGAGAGAAGCATCCCCCCTCGGCATCTCTGCTCCAACTCCCCACTCTGATCAGGGGGAAGCAGCTCCCACTAGTTCATTCCAGGAGGTCCGTTCCCCCATGGCATTCAACATGGTGGAGAGGGTTCTCGCAGGGTTGAGGCCTCTGACCATTTCATCTTTGAAGTTTGTCCAGACCCCCCTGGCCTTAAGTGTAGGCCTGACCATCTTGCCCTCTCAGGGACAGCTCGTAGCAGTAGTGCCCCCAGGACGTTCCGGCCTTGGAACAACCTGCTTGGGAAACCTCCCCAGATAGTCCCCCGAAGTAGCCCACCCCCACAAGCATACGTGTAAAAGGAGGCACTTGGACTCCTCCAGAGTCCCTCTGAAGACAAAGACCTGGATAAAGGGGAAGGTTCCCCAAGATCATCCCCCCAAGGATGTCTCCTTTGTGGACATCATGGAGATCCTTTGCCAAAGAGGGGGGGGTGGTCCGCCCCAAAACCGACCTCTGATGAGTCCGTGTTTCTGGAGGCATTCAGCTCGGTCCCATCTACCTCTTGGGTGTCCCCTCCTACTGATCCACTTGTAGACTTGACAAACATCTAGGGCATGGAAGGAGCTGGACTCTGTAGAGCCAATACCCAAGTGCCTGGGCAAGGTTTTAAGTCCCCCCTGTGGGAAAGTTTCACTGGCACAATGGGTCCCCTGTAGATGCTGTGCTGGTGGTGGCGGCCACCAAGAAGGAACTCGCCCAGGAGAGTTCCATGGTCCATCCGCCCGACCCAGATAGTCGAGCATTTGATCGTTTTAGAAAGCGAGTTTATGCTTCAGTGACCTTCTGTGTGAGAGCGCTGAACTACATGGCGCACGTTACTCGTCTACACAGAGATCTGGTCAAGGAAATTCATGGAGTCGACCCCAGGGTCCATGTCGGCAGAGGACAGGAAGACTTTTGCACGAATGGCCACCCTAGAATCTGTAGCCAACACGTCTATGCATGTGCTCTCCCATGCCACGGAGGGAACCACATGGGCAGCGGGGTCAGGCGTTGCCATCCAGCCCACGCCTGGCTCCGCTTATGTCAGTTCTCAGAGACCTTCATGGCTTCTTTCATCAACACCCCGTATGATGGTTCTTCCCTTTTTAGAAAGACGATAAGAGAGACTTTAGTCCAGAGCGAGAAGGATAGGAAGACGCTGTCTGCCATCAAGATCCACTTCTCACCACCTCAAAGCTCCTTTTCCAGGAACCTGCGAGGCCAGAAAATGATGTGGTTCCGCAAGTCTCAGGCATTTTCCTGGGACACTTAGGACTCGCCTTCCCCCAGAGGCAGAGGGGGGATATGATAGATGTTGCCCTAGAGGCAGAGGGGGTCCTAGAAATTTCTGGTCCCAAGAACCTTTCTCGGATAAACCCGGGCAGCAGTGCTGGGGGATTACCCGGCTGACCATCTCTGGAGGCAGTTGGGGGTCGCTTGTCGCTTCATCCAGTAGCATGGGAGTTCATCACTACAGATCAGTAGGTGCTGCGAGTCATATCCAGAGGATATTTCATCCCGTTCAAGGATCCTCCCCCATCCAACAAAACCCTCCTGGACGTCCCACCCACTCAGCGGGAGGAAGCAGCAATGCAGGTAGACTCGCTGCTAAGAAAACGAGTCATCCAACCAGTCCCCCCAGACTAGTCTGGGTACGGGGTTTATTCCAGGTTCTTTTTAATGCCAAGAAAGACTGGGGACCTCAGACCAGTATGGGATCTGTCCAAGTTGAACCCATCAGTAATGAAGACAAAATTATGGATGGTCACGATTCAATCTATCCTGCCTTATCTGCAGGCCAGAGACTGGATGTGCTTTATTGACCTTCATGACATGTACTATCACATCAAGATGGACAGGTGCTCCCGGAGGTTCCTTCGCTTCTGGCTGGGAGCCAATCCTTACCAATTTCGCCCCTCCCCTTTGGTCTCACCACAGCCCTCCAGGTGTTTACCACGGTAATGGAGGTCATAGCGGCTCACTTGAGGCTTCAGGACATTCAGGTCTTTCCGTACCTGTACGAGTAGCCTTTTGTCTGCCCCCTTTAGAGCATCTACTATGTCAGGCCCAGGGACTCCTTCCTTCAGCTAGCCAACAAGTTAGGCATTACGATCAATATGAACTGCTCTTCACCCAACTCAGATTTTAGATTTCAGTGGGACACGGCTGTACACAATACAAACAAAGGTGTTTCTCAGGTCAGACAGGATACGCAGCTTATGATTACACATTTTACACATTCTTCAGACTCGTTTTCCAACAGCCAAAGCAGTGTTAAGAACTATAGGTTCCATGGTGGCCACGATAAATCTTCTTCCTCTGGCGCACCTTCAGATGAGTGTACTGCAGTGGACACTGGTGGTTCAGTGGTCACTGTTAGACCTTCCTTTGTCTTTTCCAGTGAGAATTTCAAAACCGTGCAGGGACTCCCTTTGGTGGTGGATTCAGTTCCCGGATCTCCTCAAGGGACATCCTTTTCAACCTCCTTTACCCCAAACCACAGTGACCACAGACATCTCCCTACTAGGGTGGGGGGGCACTGCTCAGGATGGACAGTCCAAGGCACGTGGTCCCCTGCAGGGACTTATCTGCACATCAGTGTTTTAGAGATGAGAGCAGTTCTTGCGTTGCAGGCCCTCCATGCTCATTTTCTTCTTGGAATGATTGCTATTCAGATGCACAATATGTCAGTGGTCTGGTATGTCAACAAACAAGGGGGAACCACATCTTATCCCTTATGTCGAGAGGCCATGAGAGTGTGGGAATGGGCGATCTTCACCGGCTGTTTTCTGGTGGCAACGCACATCCGCAGATCTACCCTGATGCCTTACAAGTGGTCTCTGAAGCCTTCAGTAGCACAATAGATCTTTCTAGAGTGGAGTCGTCTTTGCTACGATCTCTTCGTATCTCCTTCCAACGCGAAATGCAGGGAGTTTCTCGCTCTGAACCCCCCCACCGGGGGAAGCCCCCAGGGATGCTCTGATTCATGCTTGGCCTCCCTGGCTTCTTTATGCATATCCTCCTCTTCCCCTCATGTCAAAGTTTCTACAGAAAGCCTGAAGGCTGGGGAGCACTGTGATCGTCATCACCCCATTCTGGCCTCAACAGGTTTGGTTCCCCTTACACAGGTCTCCTCTAGTTGTTCCATCATGGACTTTGGATCCGGTCCCAGATCTGCTTTCACATCCCTCGAGGATCCCTTATCCAGATCTGGACAGTCTAAAGTTCATTGCTTGGCTGCTCTGGTTCCCATGATTCTTGGGGCTCCCGGTCTGTCATTTCTAATTTTCATGTTTGGGTAAACATGTCTTCATTGGCTTCCTCTAAACTTTTTAAAACTTTTCTCAAAGGTGCCTTTTTTCTCAGACCCCTGGTTAAGGATCCGATTCCCCCATGGGACCTCACTTTGTTGTTGCAGGCATTGGTTTCTCCCCTCTTTGAGCCTGCAGCATCTGGATCTACAATTTATGACATGAAAAACTGCCTTCTTTGTTGCCATCACATCTGCTAGAAAGGTGTCGGAGCTTCAAGCTGTTTCTATCAAAGTCCCTTATATGATCTTTCACAAAGATAGTGTCGCTACACACTAACCTGTCCTTCCTTCCTAAGGTGGCTTCAGAAGTCAATATTAATCAGATTATTAATTTACCAGTATTTTTCCTAACTACCAGAATAAAGGGGAATACAAATTACATTTACTGGACGTACAGAGGCAGTTGAGTTTTTATCTTTACAGGACTAAACCTTTTCGCAAGTCTGATCAGTTTTTGCATCCTATGCCAAGCCCTTCTTTGGTAAACCTGTCTCAAAAATGACTATTGCTTACTTGATTTCACAATGCATTGGCTGGCTTCCTCAGATAGAGGTTTGTCTCTACCAGGAAAAGTGAAGGCTCATTTAACCCGATCTATGGCTACGCCAGTGGCCTTTTGGTCTTGGGTCTCTCTGTATAATATTTGTTCAGCTGCTACTTGGGCCTCATCTCACACCTTTATTTCTCATTATAAACTGGATTTGGTCTCTAGGAGTAGAGTATCCTTTGGTTCTGTGGTGCTCTGGAGTATCCTTCCATGTGGGCCTCCCAAGAGTTAGGTAGCTGGGGACTCTGTCCCACAGGTTGAAGAAAAGATGGAGTAAACTACTTCAGGTAAAGAAGTTATGTACTAACCATAATGTTCCATCTAAGTAGTTCTACTTCATTTGTCTTCAACCACCCCCCCCTTCCCCCTAACCTTATCCTTTGGGATATAACATGTCCTTTATACTGGACAGTTATTGTTGGGATCTTTGGTTCTGTCAGGGCTAAAGTTCTTTTATAATGTTTGTGTTGGATGATGGTGTCATTTGGTCAGGTATCTGATACCTGTTAGGCACCAGACTCGATCTGAAGGGGAAAGGAGACAGGGGGGCATTAAGGATAAGGGGAGATAATAGAGCTCGGAGCCATAGTTGGAAAATGCAGCCATGTCTCATCTGATGTGGATCCGAGGACTCACAGGTTGAAGACAAATGAAGAACTACTCAGATGGAACGTTATTGTGAGTACATACTTTTTTTCTTTCTGTTACCAGGACCAGATACTCTCTTTTAATAGACCCTTGGGCAGCTACCAAGTCCCTTTTAGGAGAGGCCAGAATCTCCTTCAGCCTTACTAGTATGCTCCTCGGAGTCTGATGGAAGTTGACATCATGAGGTTGGTGAATCAGCTCCTCATGGCGAGGGATCTCTCCATTTTTTCCCGGGCTTCACTCCCTGCTGTGGAGATGGGCATCTTTCTCCAAGGACTCCACCAGACATTTCTCCTCTAACCACTGTGGTTTTAGAGACTTCTGCTCCGACTTCCTCGATTCCTGCTGTCCTGGTGCCGAAAGTTCTTGTGTCTTCAGCTGCAGTCTCCACCCTGAGTTCCTCGGTTACTTTGGAACCACATGACACAGTTTGGTGGGCTGTTCCTTGGCTCCGACCTTGATGGCAGTTTCCTCTGAGTTGGATAGAACTATGGTTCTGAGGTTGTCCTTCTGGTTCTGGGCATCCATCCTTCTTCGGGGGGTGGCATGCCTTTCAAGTTACGGAGAGGGCCTTGACCTCTAAAGGCTCCCAGCTGGTTTCTCCCCCATCAGAGCTTTTCCCCAGGATCCCCTTTGGTCCAGAGCTTCCACCACCCTCCACACCCAGACATCGAGCACCGACACTGCTGAACACCCCTACACAGGGCCCTACCTCTTCCGATTCCTCCACAGAAGCTTACACTGAGGATGTGCCTTGGAAGGGGTTATGTAAGAGAAAGCACTTGATTCCCTGGAGAATCTCACAGAAGAAACAGATTTTGATAACAAGAAGGGCATCCCCCGGTCACCCCCAGAAGATGTCTACTTTGGAGACATTCTCGAATTATTAAAGCAGAGGGGTGGCTGGAAGACAGAAGACCCACCCTCAGAAGATTCTGTGTTACCTGCAGGCATTCAGTACTCGGCCATTTACGTGTTGGGTGATCCCGCTGGCTGACTATCTTATCAAACTGATCACCCAGTGGACATGGACGGCCCCTGATTCCATATATCCAATCCCGAGGAGACAAGTTAAAATACTTTCAGCACCGGAAGACCATCAGCATTTGGCCAGAGGTTTAGTAGTAGATGCCATAGTTATTGCGGCACCCACCAAGAAGGAACTGGTGGAAAAATTCCCCTGTTCATCCCCTTGAGAGTCTAGGACCATGGACAGATTTGGGAAGCGAGTCTACACTTCTTTGACCTTAGCCTTGCTGTCATTGAACTTTTTGGCACACTTCAGTAGACTTCTGAGGGGTCTGATCAAGGAGCTCTCAGGTACCCTTGCGGGACCTGTGTCTGATGTGGTTCAGGATAAAGTAGCCTCCCAGCTTGTCACCCTGGAGTCTGATTCATCCATGAGGCTTGTTGCACATACAGCCCAAAGGACGACTAGGTCATCCAGTTCAGTTGTAGCCTTAAGGAGGCATGCACTTGTGTGAATTTGCAGAGCAATCAAGTTTTCATTCAACACTCCATTTGATCGATCTTCCCTTTTTGGCCCTAAAGTTAAATACCTTAGCCAGGTGTAAAAAACATGGAAAAACACTTTCTGCCGTGGGCATATGTTTTTTTGCTCCACAAAGCTCCTATTCCAGGAACCAGAGAAGTGTGAAAATGTGGTTCAAGAAAACCCAAGGGTCTTTCCAGGACACGTGATAATGACTCCACCCAGGGCAGAGGGGGGAGCTATAATGGAAGACACTGACCATTCAGAGGTGGCTCACAAAATCAGGGTTCTTGAGTTTCCTTCTCAAGGAAACACTACCAGCCCACCTGCAGGGAAGCCCGATTGCTTTCCTCTGGAGGCAGTGTGGGGAAGACTATCCTTGCACCCACTAGCCTGGCAAAAGATAAAGATGCTTGGATGCCAAGGATCATTACCAGTGATTACCATATTCCTTTCAAACTGACCCCAAAACCAGGAAGAAGGGATCAGACAGCTCTGGAAATTCAAAAGCTGCTAGAAGAGAGTCACCTAAGAAGTCCCGCCAGATGACATAGGGTCCGGATTCTACTCAAGGTTCTTCTTGATGCCAAAAGGACAGTGGACTGGAGACCAGTTTTGGATCTCAGTGCTATGAATCACTTTGTGCAGCAGATGAAGTTCTGGATGGTCCACGGATCAGTCTATTCTTCCCTTGGGGAAAGACAATTGGATGTGCTCTGTAGACCACCAGGATGCATATTACCACATAAAAATGGACAAGCGCTCCAAGAAGTTCCTCCGCTTCAGCTGGGAGATGGTCATTTATCAGTTCTGAACCCTGCCCTTCAGTCTCACCATAGCCCCCTGGTTGTCCACCAAGTGTATGGCAGCAGTAGCAGCTCACCCAAGTCTACAAGAATTCCAGGTATTTCCATATCTGTATGACTGGCTCATTACTGCCCCCACCAGGCATCTACTTGAACATACAAGGGATTTCACCCTACACACTTGCTCTCATCTAGGGATAACGGTGAACCTCGCCAAATCTCAAGCAAGTCCCCCACCCAACAATTGGAATTCATAGGAGCCAGCCTGAATACGACCTCTTGCATAGCCTCCTTTCCTATTCAGACTGCAGACAAGATCACAGGTAGACACAATTCTTTCCAATGACAATGTTCCCACATTACTAGTTTTACAGACACTGGAATCGATGGCAGCAGTCATTTCATTAGTACCTTTAGCAAGATTCCACATAAGGATCCTGCAGTGGCTTCTATCCTCCCAATAGTCCATCCTCACTCATCCTCTGTCTGATTGCATCCAAATTACCAATCGTTGCAAGAAGGATTTATTTTGGTTGATGGAATTCAAGGAAATTCTAATGGCCCAACCATTTGTTTCCCCTCCTCCCCAGGCTGTAGGTCATAGGTTGGTACTAGGCTATTGGCCCTAAAGCCTATGCAAGCCTAGCCATTACAATTCCCTGGCTGTTTCTTCCCACACTATTTACTTCCATGTACCCCTGTCTAGCAGGGCAACTGACGTGATACCCGGGGTGAATTTCCTTTCTTCCATCCAATCAAGGTTCCCTTTGAAGAGGGCCAAAGAGGCGCTCTGCTTGACATGTATGGGCAGTCTATTCCAGAGTCTGGGGAGTCTCTGGGTCAGGAACTTATCCTTCCAGCATGTTTTGTTTATTGTGATGCTAAGGTTTAGATCCCTGGAGCGTGTGGCTCTGAGGAATTGGGATTTCTTTAAGTGTAGCATGTCCAACAGCTGTGGGTTTGACATGGCCTTGTATGTTAAGCCAGAGATCACCTCTGAGTTGACGATATGCCACAGAGTATAGCTGGAGTTTTTTTTTAAGGCAGTCAGCGTAGGTCATCTGCTTAAGGCCTGTGATTCTTTTAGTGAGGTATTTCTGCGACCTTTCCAGTTGTTGCAGATGTCTTGAGAAGTACATACCAAACGGGACGTATTTTATAATGGGTCTAATGAGGGATGAGTACAGTGGCATAGTGACCACAGATGCCTCCCAGATCAGGGGGGGGGGCATTTTCATGGAAGGCCTGTCCAAGACCCTTGATCCCCTCTAGAGGCCAATCTGCATATCGATGTTCTGGAACTGAGGGCAGTGCTCTTACCGTTGCAAGCATTTAGAACTGACCTCCCTTGAGAATGATTTCAGTTCAGTCAGACATGTCAGTAGTCTGGTACATCAACATGCAAGGTGGAACCAAGTCTTACCCCCCTCTGCTGATAACCTCTCAGAATGTGGCAATGGCGATCTCTTCAAACCGCTGTCTGGTTGCAATGCATATCCCAGGGAGCTTGAATGTGATAGCAGACAAATTAAGCAGATGCATCCTCCTGCCTCACGTGGTCTCTCAATCCCACTGTGGGGGAAGGAGATTTTCCATCACTGGGGTCAGCCTCACTGCGATCTGTTTGCATCCCCCCAGAACAACAAATGCAACAGCTACTTCACCCCAATCCCCCCTCAGAGGGAGTCCATAAGAGATGCTCTCCTTTACAGTTGGCCCTCGGGACTAGTCTATGCTTTGCCACCTGTTCCTCTAATACCCCTTTTCATAAAGAAGGTCATAAGGTTGAAAAACAAAGTGATTCTCATTGCCCCATTTTGGCCTCAACAGGTTTGGTTCCCCTTTCTTTGACATTACCTACTTCAACGTCCATAGACTCTGGCCCCGGATCCAGATCACCCTTCCCATCCTCAAGGACTAGTTCATCCCAATCTGACAAATCTCAAGTTTACAGCTTGGCTGCTCCAGTTCCATTGCTTGCCAGGTGAAATAACTTATCTTCCCCTGTTCAAAACATTTTGCTAGCTTCCAATAAACCTTCCACAAGGAGGGACTACCTCAGCAAATGGAAAAGATTCTCTTTATGGGCATGTGATAATAAACTTGATCACTTCTCAGCTTCTTTTGAAGAGATTTTGAAATTTTTGTCTACGCTCTTTGAACAAGGAGCTTCTTCTACCATCAGAGTTCAACTTGTTGCCATTTCTAATTTTTATAATTGTTTTGAAGGGCTATCTTTAATTTCACATAGGTTGTGCAAGGCCTTTAAGTTAAAGCCTCGTTATAGGGGAACCCCTCATTCTCTGGGATCTTACTGTGGTTTTCAAGTCCTTGATTCAATTCCCCTTTGAGCCGGATTTAAATTTAATTATCTGTCTTGGAAGACCATTTTCTTAATGGCTATTAAATCTGCTAGGAGGATTTCAGAAATACATGCATTATCTTTAAAACC
The DNA here is from genome assembly GCF_019279795.1 of Protopterus annectens. Lineage (NCBI taxonomy): Eukaryota > Metazoa > Chordata > Ceratodontiformes > Protopteridae > Protopterus > Protopterus annectens. The sequence goes on along the minus strand of NC_056738.1, from coordinate 548,032,598 downwards.
TCCATACTTGATTTTTCATAGGGACAGGATGTCACTGAGAACCAATCCATCCTTTCTTTCAAAGGTCGTATCTGAGACTAACTTTAATCAATCCATTGAATTGCCAGTGTTCTAATTTTTCAAACATGGGAGAATACTGCTTACATCTATTGGATGTCCACAGACAATTGCGTTTTTACCTCGACAGAACTAAAGATTTCAGTACATCGGACCAGTTTTTTGTTTCCTTTTCAGGTCCTTCTATGAGTAAATCATTTTCTAAGGTTACGTTATCTAAGTGGTTAAGAGATTGCATTGTCCTCATCTACAACAGGAAAAATCTCAAAAAGGCAGCTCCAGTTAGAGCGCACTCCACAAGAGCTGTAACCTCGTCTGCTGTTTTTCACTCCAAAGCTTCCATGGATGACATTTGTGCAGCAATGATGTGGGCTTCTCATACATTTATTACTCATTACAAAGTGGATCTGGTTTCCAGGGGAAGAGCGTCATTTTGTTCTATGGTGCTCAGAAAGATCCTTCCATAAGGTCTACCAAGATTCAAGGTAGCTGGAGAGACTGTCCCATCTGTCAAGGATAAATGAAAATTGACATCGGATAAAGAAGTTATGTACTCAGCATAATGTTCCATTTGTGTTGTAGATCTTCATTTATCCTTGACACCTCACCCTCCTAGCCCCTTCAGACTCCTTGAGGGAACTGTGCATAGTCATGGCTATTTGCTTCCTTATGTATGACCGTGGACATAGCCCCTTCAATGGTTATACTATTAACTTAATCTAATTTGTTTTAGCTGCAAACTTAATCTGAGGTAATTTAGAGAGGGGTATTCTAGGTCGGAACTTGGTTCAGGAGATTTGGGCTCATGCAAGCTGTTGTAATGGCCGAGCCAGTTCTGAGACTTGGAACAGAGTCCCATCTGTCAAGGATAAATAAAGATTGACAATACAGATGGAACATTATGGTGAGTACATAACTTTTTTATTGCTTCTGGAAAACACTTAAAAGATGTGCAAGATTGCGAAAAGGAGGAACCGGAGTCGGTATTAACAACCAGTTTAAAAGCTAAACCTCATACGCCTGCACTGCTTTCCATACTTTTGGCTAAAGTAAGCTCACTAGAAAGTAAGATGGATTACTTAAAGCTGGAATTCTCTTCACAAAACAAACTGAGAAACAGTTTGTTTGCATTTACCGAAACGTGGCTAAGTCCCTACATCAATGACAGCACAGTAAATGTAGAGGGAATAACTTTATTCAGAGCGGATAGAATTCAATCACTCTGTGGCAAATCTCTCGGAGAGTATGTATGTATATGTGTGCATATAGGTCTACTTGATATGGCCAACATATATATAATAGTGGGAGAAGGTTAAACGAAAGGGCATCCATCAAGTGCTTGCTTGAAGCACGCAGAATCAGTAAACATTGAATTTGTCTGGTCTTTGATGGTATGTGTCATTTTGACATTTTAATGTTTTTAGATTTGAAGCGCTTTAGATAAACAATGTTCTTATGACCATTCATGCTGTATATACACTTGCTGAGACAGCAACATCAGTAATTTGGATGTGCATTTTTATTGTACAGTCATACTGTTTAGCTTCAAAGTGAAGATTTTGGGTTGTTTTACAAGTGTATTTTCAACATTGGAGCTACTATTTTCAATGCTTTGATACATTGTAACATCACATGATTTTAATTTGAACTGATGATCAATATGGGTTGGTCAAGGGTTTATGACCAGTACTATTAGTGTATCATTTAGATGTTCATCATGTTACCCTGCTGCAGTCATCACACTTGGGTTATCCTGCCATCAGGCGGTCCCGCAGTCGGCCTGAATTCCAAAGTCTTGGTCCAGCGTCGGTTGCTGTTGCTTCTTCCCTGACGTCAGTGCGCCAGGGGTATATAAGAAGCATCCGACGCCATTTTCTTAAGTCTTTCTTGCCACGCGGTGTCCGAAGCAGAAGCAGTTCGCAAGTGCCAGTTGGCTGACACCTGATATTTTCGAATCGAATTTCAGTCCGAAGTCTTCAAAGCTAAGTACCCCGTTGGGGAACCTTTTCTTGCCTCAGTCAGATGTCAGAAAAAGTTAACAATTGCATTTCTTGTGGGAAGCAAATACCTCATAAGGACTTTCATTCTTATTGTATACCTTGCCTAGGCCCAGACCACGACGTCACTGGTTGTTGGTTTTGTGCTAGGTTCAATAAGTGAACTATAAAGCAACGCTTTGATTTTGCACGACACTACTTCAGTAGGAAATTTAATTACACTATGCCGTCGGAGCAACCAACTACTGGCGTGCATAAAAAACGCAAAGATAAAGACAGGCAGCCTAGATCCAAGCCAGACTCCGAGGCCTCGCCTGGGCTGTTAGCCGGTTCTCCGGTTTTCAGTGAGGCGCCTACGCAGCCCCTGGCGACCGCAGAATTGCAGCCCCAGACCGCTTCGGATTCTCAAGCAGAGTTCTAGGCCGATGCAGCCATTTTCTTTAGGCCCTACCGACAACATTGCAGAAGGAGAAGCCGGTGCTGTGGAAACACGTTCGGTAACAGAAGGTGTCTTCAGACCGACTACTCTCACCATAAAATCTTATGCTAAGCTTAAGACTCCTCTAAAACCAAAAAAGATTGCACATCAGTCTCCAGTTCAAGGCCCCATGCCTAAGAAACAGATGCTTAAAATGGCTGAA